>NC_134691.1:26742383-27042383 GCF_050947455.1 Rhinoderma darwinii
TAGGTCAGAGGCAGCTAGTTTGAAGTCAGTCAGAGTGGAACAGTTCCTACGTACCCTTAGGTACTGACCTTTGGGTATGCCCTTTCTCAAAGGTGCGGGATGCCAGCTCTCCCATCGAAGGAGACTATTCGTTGCTGTCTCCTTCCTGAAGATGTTGGTTTGTATATACCCCTGTTCGGTTTTATATATATTGATATCCAAGAAGGTCATTTTACTCTCATGGATAACAGATGTAAAAAAGAGCCCCATTTCGTTAACATTAAGGATGTCCACAAATTCGCTGAACTCCTCTTTAGTTCCAGACCACAAAATCATGATGTCATCAATAAATCTTAGCCAGAGGATGATCATAGATGTCCATCGATCCATCTCCTCCCCAAATACAATCATTTTCTCCCACCAGCCCAGATATAAGTTGGCGTAGGATGGTGCACAGGGGGTCCCCATCGCTACCCCCCTTAATTGGTGGAAGAATTTGCCATCAAACAGGAAGAAGTTTTGCTCGAGAACAAAACGAAGGAGGCTGACCACGAACTCGTTATGGGCCTGAAAATGTGTTCCCCTTTCCTTCAAAAAGTCTTCTACAGCTCTGCATCCCGTGGCATGGGGAATCGAGCTGTATAAGGCCTCCACATCCAGTGAAGCCAGATGTACACCAGGATCACATTTGATGCCCTCCAAGCGTCTAAGTACATCCATGGTGTCACGGACGTACGATGGGAGGGCCACTACAAATGGACTCAAGATCCGATCAATATAGAGACTAGCATTCTGAGTCAGGTTATCAACCCCAGAGACAATGGGGCGACCCTTGAGAGGAGATGTGCCCTTATGTACCTTGGGCAGGCTGTAAAAGGGAGCATATTGTGGATGATCAGTCAGGATAAAGCGTTGTTCATTAATGCTCACCAGATTAAGCGATCGGCCTTGATTTACCAATCTCTTTAATTGGTTTGCAAAAGTTGGCATAGGATCACTTAATAGAATTCTATAGCATGCTGTGTCACTCAGAATGCGGTGGCACATATCGCTATACTGATTGCGATCCATCACCACAATATTACCACCTTTGTCTGATGGTTTAATGACAATACTGTCATCCTGCTCAAGGGCCTGTAAGCCTGCCATCTCATCTCTGGAGGTATTAAATTTGATAGTCTTAGAAGAATCCAGTTTCCTGAGCTGGTCCACCACTACCTCCAGAAATACATCCATTGAGGTATTATCATTGATAGGAGCATTTCTGGTGGAGGGCTGCCTCAACTCTGTGAAAGGACCATCACCCACATTTCTCTGACCTTCCTCCAATAATTGATTAAGTATTCTGAAATGTGGCATATCCTCCTCAGAAATCCCCAGTTCAAGGCATTCACGCCTATCGTGGGTTTTGAAAAATTTCTTCCATTTCAATTTGCGCACGAATAGATTCAGATCCTTGACCCACGTAAAAAGGTCGAATCTATTCGTGGGCACAAATGATAAACCTTTCTTCAGAATGCTAGTCTCCTCGGTCGTAAGGGTACGTGATGAAAGGTTGATGATCTGCAAATCATCCTCATGATTCCCCGACACTACATCTCTCTCCTGTCTCTTAGTAGATATTCCGAAATGGGGTGGTTTCGTGATAAAAAACCATCCCTGTTAGGGCCCTTTCCTCTACCTCTGCCCCTTTGGAAATTACGTGATGGGTTCTTCCCAGTGTGTTGACTTCCCCTAGCTCTCCTACTGGGATTTCGTGCAGTATCGGAATCAGACAGATCTTGCTCTGAGGAGGACTGTTCGGTCTCAATCTCCAGCCCCCCCATATTTTTGACACTGTAGTCGAAGATTTTCCCGTCTTTAAAATCAGCGGTATCTCGGACATATTGGAAATGCTTTCTCTCCTTAATATGTCCGGTAAATTTTTCAATACCCTGTTGAAGTACTACCTCTTTTCTCTCATAATCTGAATTATTTGAGAATCTCCTGACTGATTCAATGCCATCTTTTAATTCCGCTGTACTGCGTGCCAACAATATTCTTTCCTCCTCTAGTAGGATCCCCATGAACCTGAGGGACGAGTCAATGGACTCCTTCTCCCATTTGCGGAGGAGATCAGGAGACCTGACTCGTGCAGCAGGAATAAGGGCAATACGTAGGCCCCTCGGTACGATCTTATTTCTGAGATAGGTCTCAAGTGTCTGAATCTCCCACCACGACCTAATGTGGTCCTTATAGATCCTGGTGAGATGACTAAAGGAGGCGCTGATACTTAATTGTTGAGTCTGTGACACCAGTTCATTTTCAGAAAACACCTCCTGTGCGTCACTCATCCATTTAGCAACATTTATCTCACCAGTGAGAAAGCCTGCCATCCCCACTGTGAATATTCGATTGTAAAGTTTGACACTAAGCAACAATTGTTGCATTGATGTATGACAATATCCGTTCACTTGATTGATTAATAGTATCACTGCCTATATGAACGATTAAAATTCGATTTTTATTGTAGAAAATCTTACTAAAATTGGGCTAAGTAGCCAAAGGTAGCCAATCGAATTTTAATCGTTCATATAGGCAGTGATACTATTAATCAATCAAGTGAACGGATATTGTCATACATCAATGCAACAATTGTTGCTTAGTGTCAAACTTTACAATCGAATATTCACAGTGGGGATGGCAGGCTTTCTCACTGGTGAGATAAATGTTGCTAAATGGATGAGTGACGCACAGGAGGTGTTTTCTGAAAATGAACTGGTGTCACAGACTCAACAATTAAGTATCAGCGCCTCCTTTAGTCATCTCACCAGGATCTATAAGGACCACATTAGGTCGTGGTGGGAGATTCAGACACTTGAGACCTATCTCAGAAATAAGATCGTACCGAGGGGCCTACGTATTGCCCTTATTCCTGCTGCACGAGTCAGGTCTCCTGATCTCCTCCGCAAATGGGAGAAGGAGTCCATTGACTCGTCCCTCAGGTTCATGGGGATCCTACTAGAGGAGGAAAGAATATTGTTGGCACGCAGTACAGCGGAATTAAAAGATGGCATTGAATCAGTCAGGAGATTCTCAAATAATTCAGATTATGAGAGAAAAGAGGTAGTACTTCAACAGGGTATTGAAAAATTTACCGGACATATTAAGGAGAGAAAGCATTTCCAATATGTCCGAGATACCGCTGATTTTAAAGACGGGAAAATCTTCGACTACAGTGTCAAAAATATGGGGGGGCTGGAGATTGAGACCGAACAGTCCTCCTCAGAGCAAGATCTGTCTGATTCCGATACTGCACGAAATCCCAGTAGGAGAGCTAGGGGAAGTCAACACACTGGGAAGAACCCATCACGTAATTTCCAAAGGGGCAGAGGTAGAGGAAAGGGCCCTAACAGGGATGGTTTTTTATCACGAAACCACCCCATTTCGGAATATCTACTAAGAGACAGGAGAGAGATGTAGTGTCGGGGAATCATGAGGATGATTTGCAGATCATCAACCTTTCATCACGTACCCTTACGACCGAGGAGACTAGCATTCTGAAGAAAGGTTTATCATTTGTGCCCACGAATAGATTCGACCTTTTTACGTGGGTCAAGGATCTGAATCTATTCGTGCGCAAATTGAAATGGAAGAAATTTTTCAAAACCCACGATAGGCGTGAATGCCTTGAACTGGGGATTTCTGAGGAGGATATGCCACATTTCAGAATACTTAATCAATTATTGGAGGAAGGTCAGAGAAATGTGGGTGATGGTCCTTTCACAGAGTTGAGGCAGCCCTCCACCAGAAATGCTCCTATCAATGATAATACCTCAATGGATGTATTTCTGGAGGTAGTGGTGGACCAGCTCAGGAAACTGGATTCTTCTAAGACTATCAAATTTAATACCTCCAGAGATGAGATGGCAGGCTTACAGGCCCTTGAGCAGGATGACAGTATTGTCATTAAACCATCAGACAAAGGTGGTAATATTGTGGTGATGGATCGCAATCAGTATAGCGATATGTGCCACCGCATTCTGAGTGACACAGCATGCTATAGAATTCTATTAAGTGATCCTATGCCAACTTTTGCAAACCAATTAAAGAGATTGGTAAATCAAGGCCGATCGCTTAATCTGGTGAGCATTAATGAACAACGCTTTATCCTGACTGATCATCCACAATATGCCACCTTTTACAGCCTGCCCAAGGTACATAAGGGCACATCTCCTCTCAAGGGTCGCCCCATTGTCTCTGGGGTTGATAACCTGACTCAGAATGCTAGTCTCTATATTGATCGGATCTTGAGTCCATTTGTAGTGGCCCTCCCATCGTACGTCCGTGACACCATGGATGTACTTAGACGCTTGGAGGGCATCAAATGTGATCCTGGTGTACATCTGGCTTCACTGGATGTGGAGGCCTTATACAGCTCGATTCCCCATGCCACGGGATGCAGAGCTGTAGAAGACTTTTTGAAGGAAAGGGGAACACATTTTCAGGCCCATAACGAGTTCGTGGTCAGCCTCCTTCGTTTTGTTCTCGAGCAAAACTTCTTCCTGTTTGATGGCAAATTCTTCCACCAATTAAGGGGGGTAGCGATGGGGACCCCCTGTGCACCATCCTACGCCAACTTATATCTGGGCTGGTGGGAGAAAATGATTGTATTTGGGGAGGAGATGGATCGATGGACATCTATGATCATCCTCTGGCTAAGATTTATTGATGACATCATGATTTTGTGGTCTGGAACTAAAGAGGAGTTCAGCGAATTTGTGGACATCCTTAATGTTAACGAAATGGGGCTCTTTTTTACATCTGTTATCCATGAGAGTAAAATGACCTTCTTGGATATCAATATATATAAAACCGAACAGGGGTATATACAAACCAACATCTTCAGGAAGGAGACAGCAACGAATAGTCTCCTTCGATGGGAGAGCTGGCATCCCGCACCTTTGAGAAAGGGCATACCCAAAGGTCAGTACCTAAGGGTACGTAGGAACTGTTCCACTCTGACTGACTTCAAACTAGCTGCCTCTGACCTACAGAATAGATTTCGCCGGAGGGGCTATCCCCATGATGTCCTGGGATCGGCCTATCGCAATGCCTTTCATTGCAATAGGAGCGAACTCCTAAACCCCAAAATACGTACGACCGATGACCAAATGCGCATTATAGGCACGTACGATTCATCAAATCAGGAAGTTATCAAGATCCTACAGACCTACTGGGGGATCCTCAGGACAGATCCAGATGTAGGGGACCTTGTAGGCAACAGACCATCAGTTACCTATAGGAGGGGTAGGAATATCAGGGATCGTATAGTTCATAGTCATATGTTGTCCATTCGCCCTACCACATGGCTTACACATAACATTAAGGGCACATTTAGATGTGGGTCCTGCAGAGCTTGCGAATCGATTTATTGTAGCAAGAATTTCAATAGCCACACGACTGGTCGGACATATGTAAATAGATCCTTCATCAACTGTAAAACTAGGGGCATCGTGTACCTGATCTCATGTGTATGCGGACTGCAGTATATTGGCAAGACAATTAGAGAATTCAGGAGACGAATAAGGGATCATATAGGCGACATTCGCCGCAATGTGGACACTTCAGTGGCCCGACATGTTTGGGAAAAACATGGCGGTGATTCCCACGTCATCAAATTCCAGGGGATTGAACAGATTAGGCCATCTGCCAGGGGGGGCAATTGGGACAAAAGGATTCTGCAAAAAGAGGCCCAATGGATTTTCCGCATGCACACCATGAAACCGGCGGGTCTCAATGAACAGATATCGTTTAACTGTTTCCTCTGAATTGGTCATATGTCACCTGGGGCCGGAGTGAATCTTATGTCACACCCTGCCCATTTTCAATTGCCCCATTGCCAGTCCATCCCTATAGTATGGCTTGCATTTTTAGGGAGTTTGGAGCGGTCCCTTAGTGTGCAATGTATTGCTATACATTCCCCCTTTCCCTCTGTTCACAAATACGGCGATCGAGTGCACATTGTTAACTGCACTCCGGGATTGCGGAGTCTCCCACTGCAGGATGACACACACAGTGATCGAATGTGCCACAGTGTGGGCTCAGGATCGCTGTGTTCCTCTCTGGTTACTCTTCCTAGCTGCAACATCCCAGGCCAGTGGGTTTACGGCCGCCTGGTAATCCCTGGTTACTAGGGACGCTCTGTTCCTCCCCCCTGCAGTGACAGCGAGCGCCCGGGGGCCGGCCCTGCTCTGGCCGCCCAGCCTTGCGGGGATTGGCTGCCCGGCCGCCGCGTCACTCCAGGGAGGGAGGGGTTAGTACTACATATGTCCGGCATCTCACTCGGCTCGTGTTCGACCAGCTGACTAGTGTCGTACACGAGCCGGGTGAATGATCTGAGACACGCAATAGGTGTCTCCCGGCCATATCACATAATCAAATATAGATGTGTTGTTATCGCATCAGTGTGACCCCTGATGAATCACCGTGAATATCAGCGGTGAGGAAACGCGTAGGGACACGTGTTAGTGGCACGGATTGACCAGGTGTTATATCATAATACAGATAGGGGGAAGTGTTGCTTGGCAGCAAATGGTGCTAACAACAGTCTTTCTATCGCTCCTCCATCTGTCTGGTGTACCGTGCTTATGCCTTCTTAGTACCTTTGGCTACTTAGCCCAATTTTAGTAAGATTTTCTACAATAAAAATCGAATTTTAATCGTTCATATAGGCAGTGATACTATTAATCAATCAAGTGAACGGATATTGTCATACATCAATGCAACAATTGTTGCTTAGTGTCAAACTTTACAATCGAATATTCACAGTGGGGATGGCAGGCTTTCTCACTGGTGAGATAAATGTTGCTAAATGGATGAGTGACGCACAGGAGGTGTTTTCTGAAAATGAACTGGTGTCACAGACTCAACAATTAAGTATCAGCGCCTCCTTTAGTCATCTCACCAGGATCTATAAGGACCACATTAGGTCGTGGTGGGAGATTCAGACACTTGAGACCTATCTCAGAAATAAGATCGTACCGAGGGGCCTACGTATTGCCCTTATTCCTGCTGCACGAGTCAGGTCTCCTGATCTCCTCCGCAAATGGGAGAAGGAGTCCATTGACTCGTCCCTCAGGTTCATGGGGATCCTACTAGAGGAGGAAAGAATATTGTTGGCACGCAGTACAGCGGAATTAAAAGATGGCATTGAATCAGTCAGGAGATTCTCAAATAATTCAGATTATGAGAGAAAAGAGGTAGTACTTCAACAGGGTATTGAAAAATTTACCGGACATATTAAGGAGAGAAAGCATTTCCAATATGTCCGAGATACCGCTGATTTTAAAGACGGGAAAATCTTCGACTACAGTGTCAAAAATATGGGGGGGCTGGAGATTGAGACCGAACAGTCCTCCTCAGAGCAAGATCTGTCTGATTCCGATACTGCACGAAATCCCAGTAGGAGAGCTAGGGGAAGTCAACACACTGGGAAGAACCCATCACGTAATTTCCAAAGGGGCAGAGGTAGAGGAAAGGGCCCTAACAGGGATGGTTTTTTATCACGAAACCACCCCATTTCGGAATATCTACTAAGAGACAGGAGAGAGATGTAGTGTCGGGGAATCATGAGGATGATTTGCAGATCATCAACCTTTCATCACGTACCCTTACGACCGAGGAGACTAGCATTCTGAAGAAAGGTTTATCATTTGTGCCCACGAATAGATTCGACCTTTTTACGTGGGTCAAGGATCTGAATCTATTCGTGCGCAAATTGAAATGGAAGAAATTTTTCAAAACCCACGATAGGCGTGAATGCCTTGAACTGGGGATTTCTGAGGAGGATATGCCACATTTCAGAATACTTAATCAATTATTGGAGGAAGGTCAGAGAAATGTGGGTGATGGTCCTTTCACAGAGTTGAGGCAGCCCTCCACCAGAAATGCTCCTATCAATGATAATACCTCAATGGATGTATTTCTGGAGGTAGTGGTGGACCAGCTCAGGAAACTGGATTCTTCTAAGACTATCAAATTTAATACCTCCAGAGATGAGATGGCAGGCTTACAGGCCCTTGAGCAGGATGACAGTATTGTCATTAAACCATCAGACAAAGGTGGTAATATTGTGGTGATGGATCGCAATCAGTATAGCGATATGTGCCACCGCATTCTGAGTGACACAGCATGCTATAGAATTCTATTAAGTGATCCTATGCCAACTTTTGCAAACCAATTAAAGAGATTGGTAAATCAAGGCCGATCGCTTAATCTGGTGAGCATTAATGAACAACGCTTTATCCTGACTGATCATCCACAATATGCCACCTTTTACAGCCTGCCCAAGGTACATAAGGGCACATCTCCTCTCAAGGGTCGCCCCATTGTCTCTGGGGTTGATAACCTGACTCAGAATGCTAGTCTCTATATTGATCGGATCTTGAGTCCATTTGTAGTGGCCCTCCCATCGTACGTCCGTGACACCATGGATGTACTTAGACGCTTGGAGGGCATCAAATGTGATCCTGGTGTACATCTGGCTTCACTGGATGTGGAGGCCTTATACAGCTCGATTCCCCATGCCACGGGATGCAGAGCTGTAGAAGACTTTTTGAAGGAAAGGGGAACACATTTTCAGGCCCATAACGAGTTCGTGGTCAGCCTCCTTCGTTTTGTTCTCGAGCAAAACTTCTTCCTGTTTGATGGCAAATTCTTCCACCAATTAAGGGGGGTAGCGATGGGGACCCCCTGTGCACCATCCTACGCCAACTTATATCTGGGCTGGTGGGAGAAAATGATTGTATTTGGGGAGGAGATGGATCGATGGACATCTATGATCATCCTCTGGCTAAGATTTATTGATGACATCATGATTTTGTGGTCTGGAACTAAAGAGGAGTTCAGCGAATTTGTGGACATCCTTAATGTTAACGAAATGGGGCTCTTTTTTACATCTGTTATCCATGAGAGTAAAATGACCTTCTTGGATATCAATATATATAAAACCGAACAGGGGTATATACAAACCAACATCTTCAGGAAGGAGACAGCAACGAATAGTCTCCTTCGATGGGAGAGCTGGCATCCCGCACCTTTGAGAAAGGGCATACCCAAAGGTCAGTACCTAAGGGTACGTAGGAACTGTTCCACTCTGACTGACTTCAAACTAGCTGCCTCTGACCTACAGAATAGATTTCGCCGGAGGGGCTATCCCCATGATGTCCTGGGATCGGCCTATCGCAATGCCTTTCATTGCAATAGGAGCGAACTCCTAAACCCCAAAATACGTACGACCGATGACCAAATGCGCATTATAGGCACGTACGATTCATCAAATCAGGAAGTTATCAAGATCCTACAGACCTACTGGGGGATCCTCAGGACAGATCCAGATGTAGGGGACCTTGTAGGCAACAGACCATCAGTTACCTATAGGAGGGGTAGGAATATCAGGGATCGTATAGTTCATAGTCATATGTTGTCCATTCGCCCTACCACATGGCTTACACATAACATTAAGGGCACATTTAGATGTGGGTCCTGCAGAGCTTGCGAATCGATTTATTGTAGCAAGAATTTCAATAGCCACACGACTGGTCGGACATATGTAAATAGATCCTTCATCAACTGTAAAACTAGGGGCATCGTGTACCTGATCTCATGTGTATGCGGACTGCAGTATATTGGCAAGACAATTAGAGAATTCAGGAGACGAATAAGGGATCATATAGGCGACATTCGCCGCAATGTGGACACTTCAGTGGCCCGACATGTTTGGGAAAAACATGGCGGTGATTCCCACGTCATCAAATTCCAGGGGATTGAACAGATTAGGCCATCTGCCAGGGGGGGCAATTGGGACAAAAGGATTCTGCAAAAAGAGGCCCAATGGATTTTCCGCATGCACACCATGAAACCGGCGGGTCTCAATGAACAGATATCGTTTAACTGTTTCCTCTGAATTGGTCATATGTCACCTGGGGCCGGAGTGAATCTTATGTCACACCCTGCCCATTTTCAATTGCCCCATTGCCAGTCCATCCCTATAGTATGGCTTGCATTTTTAGGGAGTTTGGAGCGGTCCCTTAGTGTGCAATGTATTGCTATACATTCCCCCTTTCCCTCTGTTCACAAATACGGCGATCGAGTGCACATTGTTAACTGCACTCCGGGATTGCGGAGTCTCCCACTGCAGGATGACACACACAGTGATCGAATGTGCCACAGTGTGGGCTCAGGATCGCTGTGTTCCTCTCTGGTTACTCTTCCTAGCTGCAACATCCCAGGCCAGTGGGTTTACGGCCGCCTGGTAATCCCTGGTTACTAGGGACGCTCTGTTCCTCCCCCCTGCAGTGACAGCGAGCGCCCGGGGGCCGGCCCTGCTCTGGCCGCCCAGCCTTGCGGGGATTGGCTGCCCGGCCGCCGCGTCACTCCAGGGAGGGAGGGGTTAGTACTACATATGTCCGGCATCTCACTCGGCTCGTGTTCGACCAGCTGACTAGTGTCGTACACGAGCCGGGTGAATGATCTGAGACACGCAATAGGTGTCTCCCGGCCATATCACATAATCAAATATAGATGTGTTGTTATCGCATCAGTGTGACCCCTGATGAATCACCGTGAATATCAGCGGTGAGGAAACGCGTAGGGACACGTGTTAGTGGCACGGATTGACCAGGTGTTATATCATAATACAGATAGGGGGAAGTGTTGCTTGGCAGCAAATGGTGCTAACAACAGTCTTTCTATCGCTCCTCCATCTGTCTGGTGTACCGTGCTTATGCCTTCTTAGTACCTTTGGCTACTTAGCCCAATTTTAGTAAGATTTTCTACAATAAAAATCGAATTTTAATCGTTCATATAGGCAGTGATACTATTAATCAATCAAGTGAACGGATATTGTCATACATCAATGCAACAATTGTTGCTTAGTGTCAAACTTTACAATCGAATATTCACAGTGGGGATGGCAGGCTTTCTCACTGGTGAGATAAATGTTGCTAAATGGATGAGTGACGCACAGGAGGTGTTTTCTGAAAATGAACTGGTGTCACAGACTCAACAATTAAGTATCAGCGCCTCCTTTAGTCATCTCACCAGGATCTATAAGGACCACATTAGGTCGTGGTGGGAGATTCAGACACTTGAGACCTATCTCAGAAATAAGATCGTACCGAGGGGCCTACGTATTGCCCTTATTCCTGCTGCACGAGTCAGGTCTCCTGATCTCCTCCGCAAATGGGAGAAGGAGTCCATTGACTCGTCCCTCAGGTTCATGGGGATCCTACTAGAGGAGGAAAGAATATTGTTGGCACGCAGTACAGCGGAATTAAAAGATGGCATTGAATCAGTCAGGAGATTCTCAAATAATTCAGATTATGAGAGAAAAGAGGTAGTACTTCAACAGGGTATTGAAAAATTTACCGGACATATTAAGGAGAGAAAGCATTTCCAATATGTCCGAGATACCGCTGATTTTAAAGACGGGAAAATCTTCGACTACAGTGTCAAAAATATGGGGGGGCTGGAGATTGAGACCGAACAGTCCTCCTCAGAGCAAGATCTGTCTGATTCCGATACTGCACGAAATCCCAGTAGGAGAGCTAGGGGAAGTCAACACACTGGGAAGAACCCATCACGTAATTTCCAAAGGGGCAGAGGTAGAGGAAAGGGCCCTAACAGGGATGGTTTTTTATCACGAAACCACCCCATTTCGGAATATCTACTAAGAGACAGGAGAGAGATGTAGTGTCGGGGAATCATGAGGATGATTTGCAGATCATCAACCTTTCATCACGTACCCTTACGACCGAGGAGACTAGCATTCTGAAGAAAGGTTTATCATTTGTGCCCACGAATAGATTCGACCTTTTTACGTGGGTCAAGGATCTGAATCTATTCGTGCGCAAATTGAAATGGAAGAAATTTTTCAAAACCCACGATAGGCGTGAATGCCTTGAACTGGGGATTTCTGAGGAGGATATGCCACATTTCAGAATACTTAATCAATTATTGGAGGAAGGTCAGAGAAATGTGGGTGATGGTCCTTTCACAGAGTTGAGGCAGCCCTCCACCAGAAATGCTCCTATCAATGATAATACCTCAATGGATGTATTTCTGGAGGTAGTGGTGGACCAGCTCAGGAAACTGGATTCTTCTAAGACTATCAAATTTAATACCTCCAGAGATGAGATGGCAGGCTTACAGGCCCTTGAGCAGGATGACAGTATTGTCATTAAACCATCAGACAAAGGTGGTAATATTGTGGTGATGGATCGCAATCAGTATAGCGATATGTGCCACCGCATTCTGAGTGACACAGCATGCTATAGAATTCTATTAAGTGATCCTATGCCAACTTTTGCAAACCAATTAAAGAGATTGGTAAATCAAGGCCGATCGCTTAATCTGGTGAGCATTAATGAACAACGCTTTATCCTGACTGATCATCCACAATATGCCACCTTTTACAGCCTGCCCAAGGTACATAAGGGCACATCTCCTCTCAAGGGTCGCCCCATTGTCTCTGGGGTTGATAACCTGACTCAGAATGCTAGTCTCTATATTGATCGGATCTTGAGTCCATTTGTAGTGGCCCTCCCATCGTACGTCCGTGACACCATGGATGTACTTAGACGCTTGGAGGGCATCAAATGTGATCCTGGTGTACATCTGGCTTCACTGGATGTGGAGGCCTTATACAGCTCGATTCCCCATGCCACGGGATGCAGAGCTGTAGAAGACTTTTTGAAGGAAAGGGGAACACATTTTCAGGCCCATAACGAGTTCGTGGTCAGCCTCCTTCGTTTTGTTCTCGAGCAAAACTTCTTCCTGTTTGATGGCAAATTCTTCCACCAATTAAGGGGGGTAGCGATGGGGACCCCCTGTGCACCATCCTACGCCAACTTATATCTGGGCTGGTGGGAGAAAATGATTGTATTTGGGGAGGAGATGGATCGATGGACATCTATGATCATCCTCTGGCTAAGATTTATTGATGACATCATGATTTTGTGGTCTGGAACTAAAGAGGAGTTCAGCGAATTTGTGGACATCCTTAATGTTAACGAAATGGGGCTCTTTTTTACATCTGTTATCCATGAGAGTAAAATGACCTTCTTGGATATCAATATATATAAAACCGAACAGGGGTATATACAAACCAACATCTTCAGGAAGGAGACAGCAACGAATAGTCTCCTTCGATGGGAGAGCTGGCATCCCGCACCTTTGAGAAAGGGCATACCCAAAGGTCAGTACCTAAGGGTACGTAGGAACTGTTCCACTCTGACTGACTTCAAACTAGCTGCCTCTGACCTACAGAATAGATTTCGCCGGAGGGGCTATCCCCATGATGTCCTGGGATCGGCCTATCGCAATGCCTTTCATTGCAATAGGAGCGAACTCCTAAACCCCAAAATACGTACGACCGATGACCAAATGCGCATTATAGGCACGTACGATTCATCAAATCAGGAAGTTATCAAGATCCTACAGACCTACTGGGGGATCCTCAGGACAGATCCAGATGTAGGGGACCTTGTAGGCAACAGACCATCAGTTACCTATAGGAGGGGTAGGAATATCAGGGATCGTATAGTTCATAGTCATATGTTGTCCATTCGCCCTACCACATGGCTTACACATAACATTAAGGGCACATTTAGATGTGGGTCCTGCAGAGCTTGCGAATCGATTTATTGTAGCAAGAATTTCAATAGCCACACGACTGGTCGGACATATGTAAATAGATCCTTCATCAACTGTAAAACTAGGGGCATCGTGTACCTGATCTCATGTGTATGCGGACTGCAGTATATTGGCAAGACAATTAGAGAATTCAGGAGACGAATAAGGGATCATATAGGCGACATTCGCCGCAATGTGGACACTTCAGTGGCCCGACATGTTTGGGAAAAACATGGCAGTGATTCCCACGTCATCAAATTCCAGGGGATTGAACAGATTAGGCCATCTGCCAGGGGGGGCAATTGGGACAAAAGGATTCTGCAAAAAGAGGCCCAATGGATTTTCCGCATGCACACCATGAAACCGGCGGGTCTCAATGAACAGATATCGTTTAACTGTTTCCTCTGAATTGGTCATATGTCACCTGGGGCCGGAGTGAATCTTATGTCACACCCTGCCCATTTTCAATTGCCCCATTGCCAGTCCATCCCTATAGTATGGCTTGCATTTTTAGGGAGTTTGGAGCGGTCCCTTAGTGTGCAATGTATTGCTATACATTCCCCCTTTCCCTCTGTTCACAAATACGGCGATCGAGTGCACATTGTTAACTGCACTCCGGGATTGCGGAGTCTCCCACTGCAGGATGACACACACAGTGATCGAATGTGCCACAGTGTGGGCTCAGGATCGCTGTGTTCCTCTCTGGTTACTCTTCCTAGCTGCAACATCCCAGGCCAGTGGGTTTACGGCCGCCTGGTAATCCCTGGTTACTAGGGACGCTCTGTTCCTCCCCCCTGCAGTGACAGCGAGCGCCCGGGGGCCGGCCCTGCTCTGGCCGCCCAGCCTTGCGGGGATTGGCTGCCCGGCCGCCGCGTCACTCCAGGGAGGGAGGGGTTAGTACTACATATGTCCGGCATCTCACTCGGCTCGTGTTCGACCAGCTGACTAGTGTCGTACACGAGCCGGGTGAATGATCTGAGACACGCAATAGGTGTCTCCCGGCCATATCACATAATCAAATATAGATGTGTTGTTATCGCATCAGTGTGACCCCTGATGAATCACCGTGAATATCAGCGGTGAGGAAACGCGTAGGGACACGTGTTAGTGGCACGGATTGACCAGGTGTTATATCATAATACAGATAGGGGGAAGTGTTGCTTGGCAGCAAATGGTGCTAACAACAGTCTTTCTATCGCTCCTCCATCTGTCTGGTGTACCATGCTTATGCCTTCTTAGTACCTTTGGCTACTTAGCCCAATTTTAGTAAGATTTTCTACAATAAAAATCGAATTTTAATCGTTCATATAGGCAGTGATAGTATTTTTTAATTACAATAAAATCCAGGCGCATGAGCTTCGTCTAATGCAGTGTTGGACTGAGGGTTTCTTGGGTCCACCAGAGGACATCATTCTGAGGACCACCCTCTATCTATACATGTGCACATCCACTTTTAGTTTCATTGTAATCTTTTTTGTCATCCTTGTACACACGGTACATATCATCAATAAGATCTAATATGTTATTTGTGAATCATCCCATAAGAAATAGACCCAAGTGGCAAGCGATTGACTCCAAAGTCACCTCCAAATGGGGTGGTCTTCTATCGGACATTTGGAGCTCATTTTTGTGCCCATGATTTATTTGGGCCCATTATTGTGATCCTCTTGTACTCTAATGGGGCAGTTGTACCCTGGTCTAAAGGATATATTACTCAACTAGCCCTGTTTTAGCGCTGCTCTCCTGCCCGCAGTTGATGGCTCCTTACACAGAAGTACAAGCTGTGTCTGGTCTCCAAGACAGCTTTAAAAGTTAAGATTCGGCTGGATACACGTGAACTTAGCCTTTCCTCTGGATTTTGCCTACATCTTGCTTCTTTGGATTTATCACTGAGTATTTGTTGTTCAACCTGCTGGTTTTGCTCCTTGGCCCGTTTTCTGGTTAGGTCTTTGTCTACTCCTCTGGTTTATTGGATCAGGACTGCCCTCCCGGTGATGACCCCTGGCTTCACTTCGACCATAACTCCACTCTGCTCTAGATAGTCCTACCCTACAGCGCAACTGACACCAAAGTGACTACTCTGAGGACTGTGACCTTGAAATCCGACCGGGAAAGACCATACAAGGGTTCTATAGTGAAGACCGGGGTGACCCCTTAGACTCCGCACCTCTGTTTAGCCAGTGTCAAACCAATTGCAGTTAAGGATCCACTTCTCAATTTTAATAAATTATGCCCAATGTGTCCAGTAGAGATCTAGAAGCAAAACAATGCAAGCGCGGTCAGCGCTGTGTGACAATGAGGGCCCTGCGGACCCCCCAGGCTTGAGGGCCCGGTCGCAGCTGCAACCGCTCTGACCCCTATAGCTACGCCACTGATGAGCAGCCATTTTTATGTAGAAACACAGACGAAGTTCACAAGGATCACAGTCAGTTATATGGAGAAAATTACCCTCAAGTCAAGCAAAATAAATTTATTGTATCATTCTTAAGTGGTTTGTAGAATAATGTAGAAGACCGCCATTATCCTTGATAACCTAAGGGTTTATATTTAATGGAAATTTTTGGGTCTTTTTTGGACCTGGCTGAAACAAGTTCGCACATACTGCACACTACTGTGAAGAATAATTTAAATTGTGATGCATATTTTATCTATTTCGCAAACACTTTGAACATGTGGTGGTGAATGTCTCTACCGGTATCCTTGTTATTCCTGGCCTTCGATGTATCCTGTTCCCTCCGTGAACCTCCTTCTTAGTTAAATTGTATTTTTTGCTCAAACAAAAGTAGACAGTAAGTTCAGACCCCCACGGAAGGTTACACTGCTTTGTGATTGCTGAGTTGTTATATCAATCGGCAGGAAAGGCAAAATAAAACACAATCGGCAATTCCCCCCAGTGGGTAAGAATTTCTCTTTAGTCCTTCTTTAGAAATCACTGGACTCCATTACCAATGAATTTTCTTCGAAAACTACTGATGATACGTATTCTGTTGATGTTTTCCCACCTGAAACATTAAAGATGGGTTTCTATATAAAGTATCCTAAAATGATATAGAACAAAACCCTTTACTCCCCTGAATAGATTGGCTTCAATATTAACCCCTTCCCGCTTTGGCCACTTTTGACCTTTCTGAAAGAGCCTCATTTTTCAAATCTGACAAGTTTCATTTGATGTGATAATAACTTCGGAATGCTTTTACCTATCCACGCGATTCTAAAATTCTTTTCTCGTGACACATTGGACTTTATGTTACTGCCAAAATTTGGTCAATACATTCAGTATTTAATTGTGAAAAACACCAAAATGTAGCAAAAAATTGCAAAAATTTGCATTTTTATGAATTTAAATTAATCTGCTTGTAAGACAGGCAGTTATACCACACAAAAATGTTGCTAATTAACATCCCCATATGTCTACTTTAGATTGCCATCGTTTTTTGAACATCCTTTTATTTTTCTAGCACGTTACAAGGCTTAGAACTTTAGCAGCAATTTCTCACATTTTCAAGAAAATTTCAAAAGGCTATTTTTACAGGGGCCAGTTCTGCTGTGAAGTGAATTTGAGGGCCTTATATATTAGAAACTCCCAATATTTTTAAAACTTCACCCAAAGTATTCAAAACAGCATTTAGAAAGTTTCTTAACCCTTTAGATGTTTCACAGGAATTAAAGCAATGTGGAGGTGAAATTTACACATTTTAATTTTTTTAAGAAATTCATATTTAATCAATTTTTTTTGTAACACAAAAAAGTTTTACCAGAGAAATGCAACTTAATATTTATTGCCCATGTTCTGCAGTTTAAGGAAATATCCCACATGTGGCCCTAGTGTGCTAATAGACTGAAGCACCGGCCTCAGAAGCAATGGAGCGCCTAGTGGATTTTGGGCCTCCTTTTTATTAGAATATATTTTAGGCACCATGTCAGGTTTGAAGGGCTCTTGCGGTGCCAAAACAGTGGCCCCATTTGGGAAACTACACCCCTCAAGGAAATTATCTAGTGGTATAGTGAGCATTTTGACCCCACAGGTTTATTGCAGAAATTATTGGAAGTAGGCCGTGAAAATTAAAATCTACATTTTTTTTTAAAGAAAATGTAGGTTTAGTTAATGACAAGGGCTAAAGGTGAAAAAGCAGCACAACATTTGTAAAGCAATTTCTTCAAAAGTAAAACAGTACCCCACATGTGGTCATAAACGGCTATTTGAACACAGAGCAGGGCTTAGAAGGGAAAGAGTGCTATTTGGCTTTTGGAGCTCAAAATTTTTCCTTTCTCAACAAATAAAGGAAAAAAAGAACCACAACGTTTCTAAAGCAACTTCTCCAGAGTACGAAAATACTTCATATGTTGTCATAAACTGCTGTTTGGGCACACGGCAAAGCTCAGAAGAGAAGGAGCACCATTTGGCTTTTGGAGCATAGATTTTCTGGATTTGTTTCTTGACACCATGTCGCTTTTGCAAAGCCCCTAGGGTACCAATACAGTGGAAACTACCCAAAAGTGACTCAATTCACAAAACTACACCCCTTGAAGAATTCATCTAGGGGTGTAGTGAGCATTTTGACCCACACAGGTGTTTCCTAGATTTTATTAAAATTGGGCAGTGAAAATAAATAAAATCCTTTTTCAATAAGCGCAGCTTTAGTTCAAAATTTTTAATTTTCTCAACAAATAAAGGGGAAAAAAAAGCCGCCCAACATTTGTAAAGCAATTTCTCCCGAGTACGGAAATACCCCATTTGTGGTCATAAACTGCTGTTCAGGCACACGGCAGGACTCAGAGTGGAAGGAGTACCATTTAACTTTTGGAGAGAAAATTTGGCTGCATTGGTTTCTGGGCGCTGTTTCGCATTTGCCAAGCCCCTGTGGGACCAAAACAGTGAAAACCCCCCAGAAGTGACACCATTTTGGAGACTACAACCCTCAAGGTATTCACCTAGGGGTGGAGTGAGCATGTTAACCCCACAGGTGTTTTGCGGAAATTAGTGTGCACCCGATGTTGTAGAGTGAAAATTGGATTTTTTTCCATAGATATGCCAATATGTGGTGCTCAGCTTGTGCCACCATAACAAGACAGCTCTCTAATTATTATGCTGTGTTTCCGGGATTTAGAATCACCCTACATGTGGCCCTAATCTTTTGCCTGGACATTTAACAGGGCTCAGTAGTGAAAGAGTACCAAGGTTGTATTCTCAGGAATACTGCCTGTGCCATGCGCATCACAGGAAAGACAGCGGGAGCTCAGGGAGTTAAATGCATGGCTTAAAGAGGCTCTGTCACCAGATTTTGCAACCCCTATCTGCTATTTCAGCAGATAGGCGCTGCAATGTAGATTACAGTAACGTTTTTATTTTTAAAAAAACGAGCATTTTTGGCCAAGTTATGACCATTTTTGTAGTTATGCAAATGAGGCTTGCAAAAGTCCAAGTGGGTGTGTTTAAAAGTAAAAGTCCAAGTGGGCGTGTATTATGTGCGTACATCGGGGCGTTTTTAATACTTTTACTAGCTGGGCGCTCTGAAGAGAAGTAACATCCTCTTCTCTTCAGAACGCCCAGCTTCTGACAGTGCAGATCTGTGATGTCACTCACAGGTCCTGCATCGTGACGGCCACATCGGCACCAGAGGCTACAGTTGATTCTGCAGCAGCATCAGCGTTTGCAGGTAAGATCGACTTACCTGCAAACGCTGATGCTGCTGCAGAATCAACTGTAGCCTCTGGTGCCGATCACGATGCAGGACCTGTGAGTGACGTCACAGATCTGCACTGTCAGAAGCTGGGCGTTCTGAAGAGAAGAGGATGTTACTTCTCTTCAGAGCGCCCAGCTAGTAAAAGTATTAAAAACGCCCCGATGTACGCACATAATACACGCCCACTTGGACTTTTACTTTTAAACACACCCACTTGGACTTTTGCAAGCCTCATTTGCATAACTACAAAAATGGTCATAACTTGGCCAAAAATGCTCGTTTTTTAAAAATAAAAACGTTACTGTAATCTACATTGCAGCGCCTATCTGCTGAAATAGCAGATAGGGGTTGCAAAATCTGGTGACAGAGCCTCTTTAAGTCTTGGTGTAGAGGAGAAGGCTTTGGGTTCCTAGAGCACTGGGCTGACTTTTCATTGGGGTACAAACTGTATTCTGCAGATAATTTGCACCTAAATGGAAGGGGGTCCGCTGTGCTGGGGGAGAGAATTCTAGCTGGGGTGGCGGAGTGTTTAAACTAGGGCTGAGGAGGGAGGCCAATGTAGAAAATAAAGGGGTAGTTAGGTTAGAGAGGGGTCAGACTATATTGGTGGGGGGAGAAACAGACGGTGGGGAGAGGACTAGGCAACAAGATAAGGGGATCCTTTCGTTACAAAACAGCAGTGAAAATAAAAAGGCCCAAATGTCAAATAATCACATTTCTGATACTGAAAGTGAAACATTTAAAGGCAAGTTAAAGTGTATGTTCACAAATGGCAGAAGTCTAGCAAGCAAAATGGGGGAGCTGGAGGCCTTGAAACTGGAAGAAGATATAGATATAGTTGGTGTTGCTGAGACATGGCTGGACTCTTCACATGATTGGGCTGTAAATCCACAGCGTTTTACACTGTTTCGGAAAGACAGGGCAAATAGGAAAGGCGGTGGTGTATGTCTGTATGTGAGAAGCGATATGAAGGCGAGTGTGAATGAGACAATAGTGGGTGAATACTGTGAGGAGGTTGAAACCTTGTAGGTGGAACTAGAAAGGGAGGTAAACACTTTTGGTGTAATCTATAGACCCCCCAATATAACTGAAGAGATAGAAGGTCAAATATATAAACAGATGGAGCGGGCTGCACAGGCGGGCACTGTAGTGATAATGGGAGATTTTAATTTACGGGATATTAATTGGTGTCATGGTTCGGCTTCAACTGCAAAGAGGAGACATTTCCTCAACCTGTTGCAGGAAAATTTTATGGGCCAGTTTGTGGAAGACCCAACTAGAGGTGAAGCTCTGTTGGATCTGGTCATTTCTAATAATGCAGATCTTGTTGGGAACGTCAATGTTTGTGAAAACCTCGGTAACAGTGATCACAATATAGTTACATTTTACCTATACTGTAAAAAACAAACGCAGGCTGGGAGGGCAAAAACATTTAATTTTAAGAAGGCCAATTTCCCCAGGATGAGGGCTGAAATTCAGGATATAGACTGGGAAGAACTAATGTTAAATAATGGGACAAATGATAAATGGGAGATTTTAAAATCTACTTTGGGTAATTATAGTGCAAAATTTATTCCTACAGGTAACAAGTATAAACAACTAAAATTAAACCCCACATGGCTTACACCTTCTGTAAAAAGGGCAATACATGACAAAAAAAGGGCATTTAAAAAAAGCAAATCTGAGGGTACAGCTGTAGCCTTTGTAAAATATAAAGAGCTTAATAAAATCTGTAAAAAGATAATAAAATCAGCAAAAATACAAAATGAAAGGCAGGTGGCCAAGGATAGTAAAACAAAGCCTAAAAAATTCTTCAAGCATATAAATGCAAAAAAGTCAAGGTCTGAACATGTAGGACCCTTAGATAGTGGTAATGGGGAGTTGGTCACAGGGGATCAAGAGAAGGCAGAGTTACTAAATGGGTTCTTCCGCTCTGTATATACAACAGAAGAAGGAGCAGCTGATGTAGCCGCTGCCAGTGCTGTTAATATATCAGTTGATATACTGAATTGGATGAATGTAGATATGGTGCAAGCTAAATCAAATAAAATAAATGTACACAAGGCCCCGGGACCAGATGGGTTACACCCTAGAGTTCTTAAGGAGCTTAGTTCAGTTATTTCTGTCCCCCTCTTCATAATATTTAGAGAGTCTCTCATGACTGGTATAGTGCCAAGGGACTGGCGCAGGGCAAATGTGGTGCCTATTTTCAAAAAGGGCTCTAGGTCTTCGCCGGGTAATTATAGACCAGTGAGCTTAACATCAATTGTGGGGAAAATGTTTGAGGGGCTATTGAGGGACTATATACAGAATTATGTGACAATAAATAGTATTATAAGTGACAGCCAGCACGGTTTTACAAAGGATAAAAGCTGTCAAACCAACCTGATTTGTTTTTATGAAGAGGTAAGCAGAAGCCTAGACAGAGGGGCCACTGTGGATATAGTGTTTTTGGACTTTGCAAAGGCATTTGACACTGTCCCCCATAGACGTCTAATGGGTAAATTAAGGACTATAGGTTTAGAAAGTATAGTTTGTAATTGGATTGAGAATTGGCTCAAGGACCATATTCAGAGAGTTGTGGTCAATGATTCCTACTCTGAATGGTCCCCAGTTATAAGTGATGTACACCAGGGTTCAGTGCTGGGACCACTATTATTCAACTTATTTATTAATGATATAGAGGATGGGATTAATAGCACTATTTCTATTTTTGCAGATGACACCAAGCTATGCAATATAGTTCAGACTATGGAAGATGTTGGTGAATTGCAGGCAGATTTAAACAAACTAAGTGTTTGGACGTCCACGCGGCAAATGAAGTTTAATGTAGATAAATGTAAAGTTATGCACCTGGGTACGAACAACCTGCATGCATCATATGTCCTAGGGGGAGCTACACTGGCGGATTCACTTGTTGAGAAGGATCTGGGTGTACTTGTAAATCATAAACTAAATAACAGCATGCAGTGTCAATCAGCTGCTTCAAAGGCCAGCAGGATATTGTCGTGTATTAAAAGAGGCATGGACTCCCAGGACAGGGATGTAATATTGCCACTTTACAAAGTATTAGTGAGGCCTCATCTAGAATATGCAGTTCAGTTCTGGGCTCCAGTTCATAGAAAGGATGCCCTGGAATTGGAAAAAATACAAAGAAGAGCACAAAGCTAATTAGGGGCATGGAGAATCTAAGTTATGAGGAAAGATTAAAAGAACTAAACCTATTTAGTCTTGAGAAAAGACGACTAAGGGGGGACATGATTAACTTATATAAATATATGAATGGCACATACAAAAAATATGGTGAAATCCTGTTCCACGTAAAACCCCCTCAAAACACAAGGGGGCACTCCCTCCGTCTGGAAAAAGAAAGGTTCAACCTGCAGAGGCGACAAGCCTTCTTTACTGTGAGAACAGTGAATTTATGGAATAGCCTACCGCAGGAGCTGGTCACAGCAGGGACAGTAGATGGCTTTAAAAAAGGCTTAGATAATTTCCTAGAACCAAAAAATATTAGCTCCTATGTGTAGAAATTTTTTTACTTCCCCTTTCCCATCCCTTGGTTGAACTTGATGGACATGTGTCTTTTTTCAACCGTACAAACTATGTAACTATACTATGTAACCATGCGAAGTTAAGGCCTAATTTGCATTGCCTTAAGTATTGGTTCACTATTGCAGAGGCTCTGAAGTGAAATTAAAGAAACCTCTGAGAAGTGACCCCATTTTGGAAACTACACCCCTCAAGGCATTTATTAAGGGGTGTAGTGAGCATTTTCACCGCACAGGTCTTTTCCATAAATGATTGTGCTGCGGATGGTGCAAAGTAAACATTAAAATTTTTCCCTGGATATGCCAATTCAGTGGCAAATATGTCGTGCCCAGCTTATGCCATTGGGGAGACACACCCTAAAAATTGTTAGAAAGGTTCTCCCGGGTATGGTGATGCCATATATGTGGAAGTAAACTGCTGTTTGGGCACGCTGTATGGTTCAGGAGGGAAGGAGCGTCATTTGGTTTTGAAGCATGGATTTTGCTTGGTAGTAGTTTTGTTTGGAGTATTACTGGTATTTCAGTTTATAACGTGGGGGTACATGTAAGCCGGGCAGAGTACATCAGGGGCATAGTCAGGTGGTATGATAATGGGGTAAAAAAACAAAGCAATAAAAGCAATCCATAGATATATTTTACGCTTTGAAGCAATCCTTGTGTCGCACTGATAAATTGCGTCCTTACTTATTCCTCTTTTGGTCCACACTCCGCACCTTTGCAGTTTGGGGGATTTTGCTGGGAAGTGTTGTCCTGGTATAATACGGGCACCCTCGCATCCAGCAGATATGTTTGGGCCCTACCCTTCCTGGTTCCCTAATTTTAGGGCCTTGATAAAACAACCTCTTGAAACAGAAGAAATTTTCCCCCTCGGGCCGGCACAACTGCATATTTTTTATTTCCTGACTTATTGGAGCCTTAATTTATTTTATTTTTTCATAGACGTAGGGCTTTTTTGCAGGACAACCTGTAGGTATTATTGGTACCATTTTGGGGTACATGCGACTTTTTAATCACTTTTTATGCTATTTTTTGGGAGGCCAGGTAACCCAAAAAAACGCAATTCTGGCATCGTTTTTTTTTTGTTTTTTTACAGCGTTCACCACGCGTCATAAATTACATGTTAAACTTTATTGTGCGGGTCAGTACAATTCCAGCGATACCTAATTTATAGCAGTTTTGAATGTTTTACAACTTAACTCAATAAAATTACTTTTGTAAAAAGAATGTCTTTTCTCTATCGCCTTGTTGTGAGAACCATAACTTTTTAATTTTTTAGTCGATGGATCTCCTTGTGGGCTTGTTTTTTGCGAGAGGAGCTATAGTTTTATATGTACCATTTTTGGATACATTCGACTTTTTGATCACTTTTTATTCCAATTTTTGAAGGGCAAAGTGACCAAAAACAGAAATTCTGGCATAATTTTGTAAAAAAAATTCTTACGCCGTAAACCGCGTGGAATAAATAATATTATATTTTTATAGTTCAGGCCGTTATGAACGCGGTGCTACCAAATATGTATGTTTATTTATTTTTGTTCAATAATAAAGGACTTGATAAGGGAAAAAGGGCGATTGTGTTTTATTTTTTTTACTTGAAACTTTATTTGACAACTTTTTTTCACTTTTTTTTACTCTTTTCTTTAGTCCCACTAGGGGACTTGAAGGTCCAACTGTCAGATCTTTTTCTCTAATACATTGCACTACCTATGTAGTGCAATATATTAGATCTGTCAGTCATTAACGGACAGCAAGCCGATTACACTTCACCTCCGGGCGGGGGCTAAGGCCATTGTTAGGCCTCCTGTTGCCATAGCAGCAGTCGATTACACGGAAGGGCTGCCAATCTGCTACCAACCTCTAAGACGCAGTGATCGCTTTCGATTGCTGGATCTAAGGGGTTGATGGCAGGAATTTGAGCTAGCTATGGTTTCTGCCGTTACAGGTGGATGTCAGCTGTAACAAACAGCTGACATCCACCACTGATGACGCTGGTTCATCTCCTAAAAATCTTAACCTAACCCAAGGATGCAGCTATTTAAAGTGTTTAAGTGTTTTTTGCCCTTTTTTCATCTCTGCACCATTGCGGGTTGTCAATCGACTTACTATTTCTGATCCTGGGCATTTCAGCAAGGTTTAAGCTCAATGTTATAGTTGAGATACGCTGCTCATACACCATCCCAGTACCATACATTTATGGTGCTATGTTGGAACTACCTCCTGCCAGCGCAACAAATATATGGTGAGGTGCGGGAGGAGCCAAAATTAGATAACTTACCAACAGGATCAGATTGTAGGGAGCGCACATGAGCATCCACCACCTTGGATACCTATACGGTCTCCTCCACCCATACTCCCCAATGACCTTAGGTTATTATATCTAGCCCTGTTTCTGTAACCCATGAACTTCAATGGAGAGTGCCACAAACACATGTGTAGCCACCTCTTTTATTTGTGACTACGATAGAGGGTCAGGTGTCTGGTTCTAAGGGGTGGGATAGGGGAAACCATCAATATCATTCTGGCGCTGCTTACCAGGATAGGTTTATTACAAATAATGGCCCGCTGTGGTCCTCACTGGAAAACTCTACTGATCATATGGACGTCACATCCAGTAGTCACATGACTACATCATCCAGTGGTCTAGTTCTGTACACAGAAAACGTTAAAGCCATCAGTCCATGCAGAGTTGACATCAGTATGGTTGACATGTTTCCAGTAAACGGTACAGACGGGAGACCAAGGCATTCTTTGTTATCGATATATTAAGTTCTTTGATTTAGGCAACACATTTATGCATAAAATCATTGAATTCCCTGTAAATCCCCTTTAATTTCTATTAAGGCAGAGAAGTGAAGAACTGCAGGTAGTGGAATCAAGATAACTACAGATCACTGAAAGAAGCCATATTTACAGATTCAAGGGCAGGTTAATAATCTAGGATGACTATACAAATACTATGAGACTGCAGACGGTCCATGCCACACACCACAATTATGGGCGTTGGTATGAGCAGTGCATAGGTAGAAGTCACACCTGGCCCTATTACTAGAGTTCCGACCAAGACTGTAGACCATCGACTTAGCCGGTTCTTACACTGGGAGGCCAGTGAAAGTGAAATGTTATGGTATTTTTGAATAATAACACATTATTTGGATTGGATACTTCTCCTTTGCCAGGCCACTCAGCCCTAGTAAAGCTGGCAGTTGCATGACTAGGTCAAGTGTGAGATTAGCGCCGTCTGGGGATTGCACCAGAAAGCCGGAAACCCCACATTCAGCAGCGGGCAAGTGTACACTACCTGACTGCACAGCCCCGAGAGCGGAAGTCGGAGGAGGAGACGGACACAGTGAAGTTACAGAAATCATTGTCTGAGGCTTCCAGACCGAAGTGTCAAATGACACTCAATGTGAAATCACAGCCCCAAAACCACACTCATTGTTTATCCATGTTGGGTGTATTTGCCATTTTTTAAATGCTTTTTGCCACGATTTGCGCAAAATTGTATAAAAAAAAAGCTACAAAATCGGCATGCTTAATTACACCCTTACCAGTATTTTCTGGGTAGAAATGCTGGCAATCATACCAACCATATTTTGTATTAGGACCGAGCAGCATCACATTAAGTTTCAGCCTTCAATAATTTGCCCCTGTATCCATGCAATATAAAGGCGGGGCAATAAAAATGCTGAAAATGTGTAAATTTCAAAAATATGACCAATAGTTATGTCTTTATAATAATGTAGAAATATTCAGTCTTGTAAATATTTACTTCTGTATCATTGTCTATTATATAAAAATAATAATACTGATAAAAAAATAACTCTTAATAGGTGGCAATACGTTTTAAAAATGAAAAAAGTTATATTAGTATAAAATGTTGTATAATGTATTTCTTCTATAATATTCTAATAGTCCATAAATGTTTATGAATAAAGGGATAGCAAAAAAGTTAATTTATTAAAATAAAAATAAAAAAAGAATGATATTGGCCAAATGAACAAAGGCGCTTTACTCCAATGAATCCTTGTGTACAAATCCATTTGTTGCAAGAAATAAAGTAATAAAGTAATGGCTACAGAAAGGTCATTGCTTTAATGGCGAGACCAAGCTGGTCAACAAAGAAAGCGAAGATGAGAGTAGAGCCCCAGGGTATAGACCATGGTGAATGATCCATCAAGTTCTGCATTAATGCAAGTCCTTCAGTGTACTCTTCCTTTCATGTCAATGGAAGTTATGACTGCAAAGCTCGTGTGAAGTCATAATAGAGCCTAAAGAAACTCCCCACTGACTTCAGAAGAGTAAAAGGATCAACAACGTTCCCCAGTGTGAGCTGTCTGTCTGTCTGTCTGTCTGTCTGGACAATGTTGGTTTTTCCTTCTGTCTCTGAACAATCAAAACAAAGTCATTGATGTGTGGAGGATACCAGTCGAAGAGGATGTTCAAAGCTGTATATGTTTTGGGGTGTTCTTAAATAAAAAAAATGGGGCTTTTAAAAATAAATAATAAGAATAATTCAAAAGAAATAATGAAACCGGATTGTACATTTCTGACTTAAAGGACTTATCCACTTTGGACAATCCCTTTTTGCTAGAAGAGTAACCTTACAATTAGATAATCACAACATTTTCTGCTGCTGTGACCCCTAGCGATCAGCTGTAATGTGTGGGTGAACATGACAGCAAGTGTTCAATTTCACTGTAGCGCTACCACAGGGGAAATGAAGCATTACACAATTCCCAATTAAATAAATACATGGACGTGTTGGGTCCTCCAGAGTGGGAGTTTGTCTTTGTAGCTGCTCTACGCTCTGGGTAATAGATGAGGGTCTTCAGAATAAGAATTCTCTAATTGGATGTTTGAAAATAAATGTTGTTTACCTGGTTATTGATTATTATCTGGTAACTTTTAGGAGGAACCAAGATAGAAAAGCAGGAGGAAGAGGTGGTTGCTTATATCAACAGAATTATTGTAGTCGACTAGCCAGGTTAAGATCAATTGGGTGCAGAGTCAAAGGATACAGAAAAGTTTTGGTTAATACTACCCGGCCGAAAAAGGGAGAGGTACCATAACCAATATGCCATACTGAGGGGCAAATACTATTTAGGAAGTCTGAACTTGGTCAGAAAATAGAGGTTAATCATCCAGATGAGGTACAGAGGAATCACAAAAAGTGAGTCAGTCAGTCCAAAAAACTAGTATGAGCTAGGAAGACATGGCCGGAGTTCAGCAAGGTAAGTTTATTACAAGTATAAGGGTCTTCTTACATGGCCAGACCTGGGCCGTGTAAAAGAGCACCGATCAATGAGACAGCTTGTTGATCGGCGCTCGCTTGCTCCTGTCACAAGTGGCATGCATGGGGATGAGTGGATGTTCCTCCAATCGCTCATCTCCATACATTTCTATCATGTCGGCAGTATGGCTCCCCGTTTATATAGGAGATGTGTTGTCGACAACTATAATATTTCATTCTGCATAAAAGAGCAGATCAGCCAATATGAACACTCGTTTGCCAAATAATTGTCCTGTGTAAAAGGGTCTTAAGGGGGTTAAATTTATCAGATACCTTATCAAATATGCTACAGCTGGTGCACTTAGAGTTTAGGCCAATAACAATCAAACATTTTGCAATCTAACCAATTGGGACAGAAGGGGAAAGCTGAATTTTGAAACAGCCGGGGAAGAAGGATTAGTTCAATACATACTATTCAATTCATCTTTTAAAATTATAATTTTTTCTTGGTTGTTAGTCGTATTGCTTGAAGCAAGAAATATTAGGCAAAACTGTAGGACTATGTACTTTAATAAAAATTGTAATTGAAAACGTTATATTTTACAACAAACATTTTGGTAATGAAATAACACCGAAACACTCCTGTGATTGGGTAGAAATTCATCAACCATTACGATTTTAAGACTTACTCTACAGCTGCCTACAGACATTGAGAATTAGTATCATTATGACTGATAGTATAAACATTTACAGCAGTCAGAGCATATACAGGAAAGGCTTTAAACATATTGATAAAAAACAATTGATGTGAACTGTAGAACCATGCTAGTGGTCTGGTATGTCATTGGTATGGAGTATGGTACTTAGGGGTGTTTCCCCTTATCCTTATCCTCACCTTTCCTTTTTCGGTCTGCTTACCTATACCAGGATATATGTCCATGGATACGAGTTTGTTACGTCAGAGCACACTGTGTGGGAAGGAATTTGGTTTTTAGTTGGGAGGCTCAGAGGGTTGACCAGTGCGATATTTAGCGTTTTGATGGGCTTTGACTAGAGATATAACTTGAAACACTTGACCCTAGTGTATAATCCATGTGTGGTCCCCCAATATTTTTTTTTTTTAATTTTGTATTAATGGTGGTCTCCTATTGTAAGTTGTAGAGGGTTTATTGGGCTCCATCAAGCACCAGGGCGACTGCAACCTCTGCACCCTCTATAGTTTGACTTCTGGCTTCGGACTTCACTTTCACTTATTTGTATATGGATGAATTTGATAAAAAAGAAAAAAGAAAAGCTAATGCGCATGGGCCAAGTGCAATTTTGACAACAATGGCAGCAGACAATGCCACCAAAGTCACGGGTCAACCTTTCATTTCTTTGGGACTTCTACAGTATACAAGGCTCCTCTGCCATGTATAGTATTGCAGGAAAAAAAATCCCATAATGCCCAGTCTTATACTATACTATTCCAATTTGCTTTTTCAGATGTACATACTGAAGAGCAATTTAATGAATTTTTCAACAAATTCCATTTTCTGAACTCACTGAGTTCAGGGATAAGTCAACGTGCATTTTGGAAAAGGGGTTAATACTTTCAGCTGTCTTATCGGGCTCGGCAAGTGCCATATAGGAGGAACACTAAAGAGGTATTGAAGAGAAAACTGTAAACCACAAATTTAGTTCACATGGAATCGGAGAGGTCTGGGATTACTGTAGCTTGGTTCCAAATCACTGAAAGCATATGGAGTGAGAATTGTTTTCATTCAGTCTTTATGTCTGGATGAGAACTTTAAATATCAAAAATGAAAGATTACCGCGAAGAAGGAAAAGTAACTTTTGGATTTCACCCAAGTCCAGATATTGAACAGGCTCACCTTCTCTTGTATGAAGTGTATCTCTATCCTAAAAGTGGTTACCACAGCTAGCGGTTCACTCACTGGCCAAACCACATCATATTTCTGAACACTGTTGGTATCCTGACAGTAGAAAAACCCCTTCCAAGCTCTTATTCCTGTCTGTGGAACACAATGTCAGAAGACAATGGAGCGCTGTTTACATACCTGGAGATTTTATAGTTAAATATTTGATGTATCTAATAATCAAGGGGCTATCGAAAAGTAAAAATTGGATATCAAATTCAATTTCATGGGGGAAAACTCAAAAAGTCATAAAGTCTAGTAGGTTATTGAAGGTCCTACGGCCATACAAAGGAAATAAATGAAGGGAAAATTTATGTGCAATTTCCCATGCTTCCAATAATCAGAAGAGCTCACCGAATTATCCAGCTCTGCTCAACATAAACATTTTGTAGTTCTCCCTGTTTCCCTTGTAGTTTCTTATTTTTTCTCTTTTTTTCTATTCTTTTTTTTTCCCACGAGACTGAATAGCAGGTCAGACATAGGGATTTGTCATTTTTATGTTAGGATATTGTATGTATATAGTTGTAATTATCATTTTAGTGTTTGTAGTTTTTTATTATTATTCTTTATTTCGATTCTCGGACTGATTGCATAACTTAAAATTAAAAATGAAGACAATTAATTGTAAAACAGATGTGATCAAAATCTCCTCTACAGTTTCAAGAAATTTGTATAAATTTAATAAATTTTTATTATACAATAAAAATATATCTGGTAAAACCAGAAAAAACCCTTTAATCCCTTTCCGCAAAATCATGTACATGTACGTTACAGGAAGAGTCCCCTTCATGCATCCTAATATACATATATATATATACATATATATATATATATATATGTACCTGATGGTGGTCACATGGGGCACAGTAGCTACGCACGCACAATCGCCTGCTGGATTGAAGAAATAAAAAAACGATTCCGGGTTATTTACATTTCTTTGCACAATGATCAATGTTTAATGCAGTGATGAAAAATAAAGGGGGCTCCTTGGCATTGGGAGCCCCGGCATTGGGATAATTAGGGATGACGGTTTTATACTGGCAGCTTGGGTTCTAACAAAGGCCCCAGAGCTGTCCAAAATAAGTCCCTTATGTTTAAAACTAAAAATTCCCTAATAGCATAAATTATAATAAGTAAACATGGTTTATGATTAAATTAAAAAACGCAAAACAAAAAAAACACAATAAACAATTATTTTAAATAACAAATTTTTATTCAATAACATTTTTAAACTATATAAAGCATATACATATTGGGTGTCCCTGTTCTTGTAATGACCCGTGCAATAAAGTTATTTGGTCAATTAGGGTTAAATGGGTTTTCCCAAAATCATTAATTATCACCTATCCACAAGATAGGTGATAATTTTCTGATCGCTGGGGGGACCCTCCGCTGGGACCCCCACCAATCTGTTCCTCCTCACTGCTTGACCACAGTGAGGAGGACAATAAATGGAGCGGTGGTCGAGCATGCACGCTGACGCTCCATTCAAAGTCTGTGGGAATGATGGAAACAGCTGAGTACAGCGATCGGCTGCCTCCGTCATTCTCATAGACATTGAATGGAGTGCCGGCGCATGCTCGACTGCCGTATCAATTAAGCTCCTCCTCACTGCGGGGGGTGCAGTGAGGAGGATCTTGGGGTTCAAAACCCCTGTTCCCATGATCAGTGGGGTCCCAACTTTGGGGCCTCCCGTAATCAGAAAATTATCACCTATCCTGTGGATAGGTGATATCTTATGATTCTGGGAAGACCTCTTTAACGATAAATGGCATTTTGCCACTCTAAAAAGTATATGTAAAAAATAGTTGAAAACCTGTCACACAAATAAGGCCTCAAACAGCTATAAAAATAAAAATAAAGTTGTGACTGATAGAATGGAAAGGGGCAAAAATAAAGATAGAAAGGTGGCGAAAAACAAAAAATTCCTGTGGTCCTTAAGATCAAATCTGTGTCAATCGCTGTCTAGAGAATTCTCGTGTACCCTGCAGAGCTTGTCATAGTTTTGGGGAACAGAGATGTAGACTGATTACTCATTTTCTGGCCACTTACTGTACAACAGCATGGGTAACCCCAATTGAAAAGGGGACTTGAGTTTTAGATATCCTAAGGAAAAACCAACCAGCGAGTGTACAGTGATACAGGTCCCATTTCTTGCATCTGTGTGGGCCCACTTGGCCCAATAACCAAGAGCTTGATTTACATACAGGAAGCTCTTCGGCTTGTGTTTCACTATACTTAGTCTCATGAAGACTGACCCTATGATCACCTGGTCACCATAGGTCTGGCTTCTCTTACCACGTCTGGCCTTATAGCCGCTGCAGGGAAAATGTAGTATTACATGCTGTCCAGTTAAATTATGCATTCAAACACATATTAAATTTTTATTAAATATGGAATTCCAGTCTTATGTTTAAAATACAGTTTTATTTTTCAGGTAGCTGGCCCCAAATTTTAACGTTTTACGTTAATTGAAAGTGATTTTTTTAATTTCATTTTTTATCTATTTTGGAAAAATTTCAACCATACTAGTACATGCTGAATTTGTTGTTTCAGGTGAGTTTGCCATAGCCTGGCTTTAGGTCCTATTTTTTGAAGGATGTGGTTACGTTTCTGGATTTGTACTCCACAAAAGGGCTCCCCAAAAAAAAATTTAGGTCATATTTATATTGGTCTGAATAAAAAAGAAAATGAATTGAACCGTATTATATAGGAATTTTTTTTTAAATATATATGAAGAACATTAAAAAAGGAACCATGAAGAATTAATTTACTATTCTTTAAAATGTCATGACTGTATATATAATTATTTAATAAATAATAATATATCTATATAAAGACCAGAGTACCATGTTTTCTGTTACAAAGTTCCAAATCCGCTGCCTACCTTCACATAGTCATATGCTAAAATTCTGGCTGCCTGCCACCACTAGGGAGAGATTACTACATACAGATTTATATACCTCATTGAACTTAAAGGCGTTTTCCCATGAGAGACATTTATGGCATATCCACAGGATATGTCATAAATGTCAGATAGATGCGGGTCCCACCTCTGTGACCCACACCTATCTCTAGAATGGGGCCCCCTTTACCCCGTTCTAGCTTTGTCTGCTCTCGTTGCCTCAAAAAGACTTATGTAACCTAAAATGGTACCGATACAAACTACGGCTCACCCCGCAAAAAAAGCCCTCACCCGCTCAATCGATGGAAAAATAAATAAAAGTTACGGATCTCAGAATATGGTGACAAAGCAATTTTTCTTTTTTTAAATTCTTTTTTTCCTTGTAAAAGTAGTAAAACATAAAAAAAACTATATAAATTTGGTATTGCCACCCATAAAACAATGGAGTAGTTTTTTCAGGTTCCCAGTACATTATATGGTACAATAAATGGTGCAATGAAAAACTACAACTCGTCCTGCAAAAATCAAGCCCAAAAAAACATATGGCTTTTATCATTTAAATCTAAGTCTATGCAGGGGATTTGGAGCTCTGTATCGGAAAAATAGAACTTGACCCTCTTTAAATAATTTTTTAAAAAAGGTGTTTATGGCGCACGTTCACTTTGGGTGCAAATGTAGTTGGGGAGGGTTTGTGCTCCATGGGTGCATTTTCAATGCAAATCCAACCTATTTCCCAGTATTTAGTGGTGATCTCTCAACGAGATACTAGTAGGAGTAATAGCAGTAGTGTAGTTGTAAAACGTTTTCTCCACAAATAAATTCCATATTTTCCATATATTTCTCCCCAAGGTTAGTTGTTTGTACAGTAATTTATTGCAGGCTCACAGCTTTGCTGAATTTTTAGGATTCTGTAGACTAAACATGCAGCAGAACATGTGTGCAAACCTATAAACTACATCTTTTACTGCACAGTTCTGGCGTAAAACTACTGGGACTCCCGGCCTTGGTGTTTTACCTCGATTGCCCTTTTATACATTATCAATGGCATTAAGGTTTGATTGTTGTTACTTGATAGTGCTAATAAATATTCATGTTATTACTTGAAACAGACCATAAAATTATAGTTAGAATATCCCCTTTAGGGACGGGCATTGATTGAATATGAGCAATACTGTAAATTGAGAAGTTAACCTCTTAATATTTACACTTTTTAAATTTTTTAGCCGAGAATTTCGAAAAAGGGGAAAATGCATCTCTGAAGGAGTACAAATATGTGAATACTACATAAATAATATAGAAAATACCTCTGTATCAAATCTGAGGTGTATGAAGATACAGTAGGGCCCCATAGACGTCTACAAAGTGCAATATTAATTCAATTCGGAGATTAATGGAGCTATAATATGCTATAATATGGCCAGGTGTGTGAGCCCTAAATCCTCATGTACACGATCCTTATCAGTTCCGTGTGGTACAGACCCATAATAAGATGCTAATGTTCTGCTATGAAGATTTTTCATACTGCAGTTTTTTATATGCAGTCCATGTGCTGCCAATTGTGGCAAGTCCCATTAGATGCCGCTTTTCCCCCAGGGAAGTCAATCAGGACCGAATTTTTTTTATCTATGTATACGGATCCATGGGAAAACATTTTTCTTTTACCCTAAACTACAAGTGCATGAATGGGAGAAATAGAGTGAAGAAATTAGTATTCTCAATTTTTTGTATCCATATGTTACAAAACCGGGCAAATAGGGTAGCCATATTTAGAGGGGTAGATATAAGGGATGCAGAAGTAGCAGTTACACCCAGGCCTTGGTGATCTTTATCTATATGGGTATACAGATCAATATTCCTGGAGTTTCTGATCCCAATGATCGCACAAAATGGCTAGCACTACACGGGTCAGACTTTCTGGGATAGTCGCAAGGTGGAAATTTTACCGCGACTTGCAGGCAACCATAAGCCACCGTATAGTTCTTGTCTATATACAGAAGATTGACAAGTGCTATGTGTTTGACTAGATAAATACTGGTGTCTATTGAGTAAAGGTTCTACATAGAAAAATAAGTTTAGATATTCCAAATCTAAAAAAATCTAGTTATTAAATCTAGCTCAATAAAGCTTTTATAAAATAAATCATGCTAGAGCAAATTAGAATAATATCTGATATGAAAGGGGTCGAAAACTTTAGACAATACATTTTTGTTAGAAGGTTCCCATGATGATTATCTGATCACAGGATGCCCTGTTGCTGAGATCTCCTGTGATCAGCTGTAATCTGTGGCAAAATCCAACAGGAAGTGCTTAATTCCCCTACAGCGCCACCGCAGGACAAATGAAGCATTACACAGTTCTTATTGAAATTAATGGGCTTTCTGTGTAATGTATGAATGTGTGGGTACTCCAGAGTGAGACATCCTCTGTAGTTGCTCTCTGCTTTGATATATAGATGGACGCCCAGAAACGAGACTTCCAGAATTAAAGGGGTTGTTCAGTCCCTAAAAATTGGTGGCCTATCTTCATATGGCCTATTTATTCAAATAGGCATATTAGAACAGGTGACAGATCGTTTTTAAAAATAATTGGTACCGCTAGGGATGATGATTAGGAAGCAATAGGAGCCCCGTCTGTTGTAATGCCGCAGTCACTATTTGCAGCATCACAAATGGCCGGTGTCTGAGTTTTCTTCGGCTCTGGCAGGGAATCATAGCGGCTGGGAGTTAAGTACCGGCTCCCAGCGCAGCACATTTATGACGCTGGGTGGGAATGGGTTAAATTGATTTTGTATTTCCAAAACGACATAATAAGAGTAACGGAATGGGTCTCGGCATGTAAATCAGCATATATAAACGACTTCTTAAATCTTTTAAAAGCTTTTGACTTTGCCTTTACTATTCCTGTTTGAAGAAGTCGGCCTTATATAACTTTTCACCTCTGCCATTAACAGAATTCATGTCAAATCTCTTAAATGTTTAACTACACTCCTTTGCTTTTCTGCTTCCTAACATAACGATATCTCTGAGATTAAATAGTGTTTTAATGGATTTCAGGATTCTTAATAAGCGGAAAATTACACAAACAATTTATATACCCTGAAGGGCATAGCCAGTACTGGAATAATATGGAGATTTACATGATTTTTGGAAGTTGCAGATATCACATTCTGGTAAAATATTCTAAACAGTGAATAGTCCACAGAATGAGAGGTCCTAGATCAAGGCCATGCAACGTAGACAACGAATGGATCAGTTAAGGAGTTACCGTTTGTGCAAAATGGGAAATGTAGTCTTAGGGTATGTTCACACGTAGTCAACAAAAACGTCTGAAAATCCAGAGCTGTTTTCAAGGGAAAACAGACCCTGCTTTTCAGACGTTTTTTTACCAACTCGCATTTTTCGCTGCGTTTTCACGCCATTTTCGCTGCGTTTTTTACGTCCGTTTTTGGAGCTGTTTTCATTGGAGTCTATGAGAAAACAGCTCCAAAAACGTCCAAAGAAGTGTCCTGCACTTCTTTTGACGAGGCTGTATTTTTACGCGGCGTCGTTTGACAGCTGTCAAACGACGACGCGTAAATAACAGGTCGTCTGCACAGTACGTCGGCAAACCCATTCAAATGAATGGGCAGATGTTTGCCGACGTATTTGAGATGTATTTCCAGACGTAAAACGAGGCAAAATACGCCTCGTATACGTCTGAAATTTGGCCGTGTGAACATACCCTAATAGTTCTGAAAATTCCCTCTGTGTTACCTCAGATGTGCTCCTCTACCTTTCCTCTTTTTTAAACATATCCTTAGATGTGCGGCACAAGATGACCAGCTTTAACCAGTTCAGGACCAGGCCATTTTGAGCCTTCAGGACCAGACACCGTTTAGCCATTTTTAACACGTGTTAGTTAAATGGCTATAACTTTTTTATTTGTTGGGCTAACTACGTGATTTTTACGATGTTTTTTCCATAGACAATGCAGGTTTCTTTTTTTAGCATTTTTATACACATCCTTTTTGCTATTTTAGAATTTTTATTCTTAAAGTTTGAAAGTAATAGTAAAAAAATAATAAGCTTTTTTACGTTTCAGCTATTTTTTTTGGTAATAACATAATTTTACCCTAAAATAGACCTTTTATTTGTGATCGTCATTTTCTACAGTAATATTTTAATATTACATGTCTATATTAGGGTAATTGGGTCAGCGCTAGCGTTACAACAATGATTGGCGGGGGGGGGGATGTTTTATTTTGGTGTGGGTATTTTAAGTGTATTTATTATTAATTTTTTTTGCACTTTACTATTTTTTTTATTACTATCGTCTAGCCCTCAAAAGGTCAGAAAAGACCTTTGGGGGACTTTACATATATTTTTTCTTTCTTTTATACCATGCTTTTCCACTGTAACTGGGGCTGCACAGCAGGGATATCAGCCCTCTCATAGTGACGATTGTCACTAATAGGGCTGTGCTGGGTCTAGTAAGACCCAGCAGCAGTCTGCCACTAACTGCACCCGGCGATCATGTGACCAGTCACATGAACACCGGGAGCAATAGAGACAGCGGCGCGGCCGCTGCCTCTGTTCCTACACCGTGTTCCAAATTATTATGCACATTGGATTTAAGTGTCAAACATTTAATTATTAGTTTTTCAATGAAACTCATGGATGGTATTGTGTCTTAGAGCTCTTTGGATCATTGTAATCAATCACAGACACCTGTAATAATTAGTTTTCCAGGTGTGCCCAATCAAAGGAAAACTACAAGAAGGACGTTCCACATTATTAAGCAGGCCACAGGTTTCAAGCAATATGGGAAAGAAAAAGGATCTCTCTGCTGCCGAAAAGCGTGAAATAGTGCAATACCTTGGAAAAGGTATGAAAACATTGGATATTTCAAGAAAACTTAAGCGTGATCATCATACTGTGAAAAGATTTGTGGCTGATTCAGAGCACAGATGGGTTTGTTCAGATAAAGGCATAATGAGGAAGGTTTCTGCCAGACAAATTAATAGGATTAGGAGAGCAGCTGCTAAAATGGCATTGCAAAGCAGCAAACAGGTATTTGAAGCCGCTAGTGCCTCTGGAGTCCAGCGAACCTCAAGGTGTAGGATCCTCCAGAGGTTTGCAAGTGTGCATAAAGCTATTATTCGGCCACCCCTAAACAATGCTCACAAGCAGAAACGGTTGCAGTGGGCTCAGAAATACATGAAGACTAATTTTCAAACCGTGTTGTTTACTGATGAGTGCCGTGCAACCCTGGATGGTCCAGATGGATGGAGTAGTGGATGGTTGGTGAATGGCCACCATGTCCCAACAAGGCTGCGACGTCAGCAAGGAGGTGGCGGAGTCATGTTTTGGGCTGGAATCATGGGGAGAGAGCTGGTAGGCCCCTTTAGGGTCCCTGACGGTGTGAAAATGACCTCTGCAAAGTACGTAGAGTTTATGACAGACCACTTTCTTCCATGGTACAAAAATAAGAACCATGCCTTCCGTAGCAAAATTATCTTCATGCATGACAATGCACCATCTCATGCTGCAAACAATACCTCTGTGTAATTGGCTGCTATGGGCATAAAAGGAGAGAAACTCATGGTGTGGCCCCCATGTTCCCCTGACCTCAACCCTATTGAGAACCTTTGGAGCATCCTTAAGCAAAATATCTATTAGGGTGGGAGGCAGTTCAGATCAAAACAGAAGCTCTGGGAGTTTATTCTGACATCCTGCAAAGATATTCAAGCAGAAACTGTCCAAATACTCACAAATTCAATGGATGCAAGAATTGTGAAGGTGATTTCAAAGAAGGGGTCCTATGTTAACATGTAACTTGGCCTGGTAAGTTTTTTTTGATTGAAAGAGCTTTTGATTTCTGTAAATATGACCTCCTGATGCTGCAAATTCAACAAATGACCATTTTAGTTCTCTTTACAACCTTTAAAATGTTTTGATCTCTGTTGTGCATAATAATGTGAAACAGTGCATTTTGAGTTTTTTACTACTAAAAAAAATCTGTTATCATTAGGAGATTTGTTCAATAAAATTAGCATTATATTCCAACGGTTGATGGCTTGAAGATTATACGGACTCTCATTTGCATCGACTATTTAGGAAAATCAGCAAAAAATAACATTTGCATAATAATTTGGAACGCGGTGTATATACAGCGTTCATTGAGCACTGTGTACAAGTGATCGGAGAAGCAGAAGCAGCGAAAGCTACTTCTATCCTCTCCTCAGGGTCCCCGGCAGTCACTGACAGCCGGAGACCCGACATTCAGCTGCACGATCGATCGGGCAGCAAGTTAAAACCTGAGCCGTAAAAAGTCTATGGCTCGGGTTTTAAGGACCCTGACCGCTGGCCGTAAATACACAGCCAGCGGTCGGGAACTAGTTAAAAAAAACAACACATGATTTCGCAATACTCTGTCACGAGATGTCTATGCCATATGTGTGGCCACCCAGTGGTTGGGATGTGGGTTACAGCCTGTCAGGGTTTTGTTAGTATGTCGCGTCATTGAATTGAATTTTTTTTATGAGAAATTGGTGTCCTCAAAGGGGTTATCTAGACTGGGGGCTGTTTTTTTATACTGATGACATATAATACAGGATAAAGTCATCAGTATATAATTGGTGGGGGTCCGACTCCCGGACCTTGTATCGATTAGCTGTTCGGCTTCCGGAAACTATGCAAGGTTGGTGCCAGAAGCAGAAGGCTCCCACCACTGTATAGTGGCCATGCTGGGTTACTGCAGCTCTTCTCCTATTCAACTGTTGGGACCTCGATCACGAGAACATAGGAGCCACCGCACTCCTCAAGTCCTTTGGTCACAGCAGCCACTTTGACGTGCACTGGTTGGGTATCACATTAAAATAAATGAAATTGAACTTCAGTTTGGCTGCAATAATTGACACAGCACTTGAATGAAGGTAGTTCTGTGTCTGCTAAAAGCCAGTAGTCCCTCTGTTCTACTGATTGGTGGGGGTCCCAGTGCAGATCCCTGCCAAAAATATATTAATGTCATATCCCAGTCTTTATTAGACCTCATGCACAAGGCAGAGCCATATTCGCACACAAAGACTGTATGAAGGCACATGGAGTTACTTTGGCTCTGTACTATAGGCATTAAATGTGCTTAAATATGGGGCTCCTTATGGTGACACATTAAGAAGATATTCTCCGCTACACTAGTAGAGGAGAATAGTCCCATAATAAGGCGTATAAAGGAACATGGCATGATTTTGCTCTCAAACCTAAGGCACAGTAAGGCCTAAAGACTTTTACGGACACCATATTATGTCTCCGTACAACAGGGAGATTGTTCGGAGCCGTAATATAATCGTGTAAATCACAGCTGGCACGTGATGCATGGATTATGCTCCCCTCTCCCAGTGTGCAGCTCTGTTGTATACTTGGAGGCACTGAATACAGGGCGCTGAGTTGTGTGCATGGCAAGCAATACAACACCGCTCTCTTTCCTGCTGCTCAGTGCTGACAGGCATATAATGAAGTGCCGCCCTCTCTCTCCTGGTGATCAGCGCTGACGCCATCACTGGTGTCTCTGTAAAAGTTAGTTAGTCACTTTAGAAATCAATGCCACTGTGGCAAATATTTCAAGCTTCTTTGTGCACGTCCCCCTCCCCCAACAAAATCTCTGGCAGCTTTCTCTTATGTGCACCCCCAAGTAAATCTCTTGCTCTCTCCTATGTGCACCCCCTTCCCCTAAGCTGATGTTCAGTAGCCAAGACCTTCCTTATATGCCCCCACCCCCAAGCTGGCGTTCAGTATCTGTGGTCTCTCCTATGTGCACCCACCCGAGGCTGATGCTCAGTAGTCGAGGTCTCTCCTATGTGCACCCCCTTACCCTAAGCTGATGTTCAGTAGCTGCAGTATCTCCTATGTGAACCCCCCAAGCTGACGTTCAGTAGCTACGGTCTCACCTATGTGCACCCCATATCTGTTTTGTTTTTTCCATCGGCAGGCTATTCAAAAACGGTTGTCTACCCCTGGTGTAAATTAATCCTTAGTACAGAACCCATTTAAAGAGCATTTTCTTCTTAGAAAAACACATACCCTATGTAACTAGGTATGTCCGTTTCATGCTCATGGCCGCGGGCCGTCAGGCTCACTCACCTCCTGACGGCCGCAGCCATGTATCTGCGAGCGCTGGCCCCATCCTCCTCCTCAGGAGATGCCAGCGCTCACTTCCGCTTACCTCGGTCGGGTCCCATAGGGTGCGCACGCGCTTGTGCCCACTCTTAAAGGGACAGCGCGTGCACTTGAGTTATAGTCAAAATTAGCCCATGAGCACCCTGGACTATAAGAGGGGCCCTGCCCCTTCCTGCCTTGCCTGAGCCTTGTTGTCTTACCTTAAGTTTGTCTAAGCAAATGGTCTCCTAGTGTTTCCCAGTTCCCAGTGTTTCCCGTTCCTGCTACCTGTAACCTGTATCCCGTGCTATACTGGTCAAGTGCCGTGTTGAGCTGAAGTTGTGACCTGCTGTATACCACGCCTGGCGCCTGCCTGCTGCCTAGTCCCAGCCGAGCCGGTCTTACTACTGTCCGAGCTACCACAGGTACACTATACGAACTGTAGACTGTGACCTGTGTCCTGTTGGACAGCTGCCATACTGTCAAGGCGGTATGACCCAGAGGGTCCATGTACCCAATGTGACAGTCCGTCAATATGAAATATAGGAAATCTGGAAGACAATCCCTGGCAGACATTTTGGCTCATTGTCACTTAGTTTTCTCAGAAATCGTATCGAAGAAATAAATGAAAAGGATATGTAATGACTTCCAAGAAGATATATGGTTGTGTTCAGATGGCACTGGTTTCTTTGGGTGCTCGAGGTAGGGTCCCAACCCGGGTATAGGTTAAGAATTTGTACTCGGCACACCTTGCTTGTGTTACAAAAATATATTTTTATTTTTATTATGGATGCCAGAGGCTGTATGTGCGACGTCGACGTTTCGGTCAGACAGACCTTCGTCGGGCACTGAGCCGTGCTGGGGACTGGATCGGTACAAAATGATGCGTGTATAGCGCTGCTGTGGTCAGTAACCGGCGGCTTACCGCTCTGTGTTGGCGCACATACAGCCTCTGGCATCCATAATAAAAATAAAAATATATTTTTGTAACACAAGCAAGGTGTGCCGAGTACAAATTCTTGACTTCCAAGAAGAGCCATTGATTTATGTTTACTTGTGACTTTTCGGGGCAAATGCCCTTTAGGGTATATTTGGTCCAATAGGCCAGGAAGACCCTTTGTTGCAATGGATTCTGTAACAGTTGTATTGTAATATTTATTGTGATGTATTAATAATTGTCTAATTTGCACTTTAAGCAGCCAAGAAACTTTTGAAAGCCATCTGTTTCCAGTTCTACAGCAGTCCATTATAAATGTGCTGGCATAGTACCAGGCTATAATTAATACCTTATTTCGTCGGCTACCATGTCAGTTACGAAAGAATCAATAAGTAAGAAATCCCATCCACCAGCACATACAAAGCGACACATGAAAGGTAGAAATCTCTTCATAAAATCATATTTTCAGGATGAAAGTAGCACACAGGACATGATGTGACTGACCGGTGTTCTGAATCAAGTACATGTTCTGCTCTCTTTTACGCAACCCAGTTGAATGAGCTACAGATGGAGCAGAATATATTAAGTTTACAGAGTACAACCGGTCTTTGCATAAAATTTAGCGGAGCTGCATAAACAATGGAGAAGGATCGCTGCGGTTAGTAGCAGAAAAGTCCACAAATTGAGAAAGTTAAAGATATGTCATAGTGCTTCCAGAGTCCTTACCAGTCCATAAACAGACTATGGACTATTGTATTATCATCTATAGCGTGTGCCCCATCTATAGTGTATAGACAAGTAGTTTACAGTATATCTTGCTGGCAATAATATGACTTTTCTGATTCATCTAGTTTTCAATAACTTTAATGGACTTGAACAATCCCTACTCGTTTGAAGAATCATTGATAATAAGTTTTGCACAAAATGTCTCCCTGCTGCGACCTGCAGTGATCATATTTGGACAAATCTGTCAGTAAGTGATCAAATTCCCTGCAGCGCCAATACAGGGGAAATTATGAATTACACAGTGCCCGCACAAATCAATGGGTTGTCTGTATAATGCAGGACTGGACAGGTCCTCAAGACTCCCTAATAGGGTATTTGAAAATGGGTTTTTAGTAAACTAGACATCCCCTTTAATAACCTGGTTGCTTGACCTCCTGTAAATTAGAAGTAGTAAAAAATTAAAAAACTTGATTTGATTTAAAAGGTATGTACATTTTTTTTTATTTAACTTTTTATTTTCCCAATGAATCTAAAATAAAAAAAGGAAAAACGTTGTAAGTAATATTGATTAAAAATCTCCTAACGTATTGCACCTACAGCTCCTATGCAGAACTTTGTATCTCCATGGTTGCAGACTATAAACAAACCCAAGGGCGTAGTTAGGGGGGGCAGGCGGGGCATGTGCCCCAGGCGCAACTCTGAGGTATGGAAGGAGGGGTAGCTGCAGCAGCGATCAGCATTAGAAGGAGGCAGGAGGTCTTGCGGTAGCATTCTGACTGGGGTCGGTGCCGGTCTGGGAGTAGACCAGTCCACCTGACCGGACTGGTTCACTCCCGGGCCAGCACCAACCCCAGTCAGAATACCGCTGCAAGACCTCCAGCCTTCTCCTAATGGTGAATTACGTCAGGCAGAGCGGAGTGGTAGCAGCAGTGGCGTACTAAGTACAAGGGGGAGAGGAGTTCAATGGCACTAAGCACAAGGGGGAGAGGGGTTCAGTGGCACTAAGTACAAGGGGGGGTTGTGTGGCACTAAGTACAAGGGGGGGGTTGTGTGGCACTAAGTACAAGGGGGAGGGGTTGTGTGGCACTAAGTACAGGGGGAGGGGTGTTGTGTGGCACGGAGTACAAGGGGAAGGGGGGGTTGTGTGGGACTAAGTACTAGGGGGGTTGTGTGGCACTAAGTACAAGGGGGAAGGGGGTTTCTGGCACTAAGTACATGGGGGAGGGGAGTAGTGTGGCACTATGTACATGGGGATGGGGGTTGTGTGGCACCAAGTACAAACAGGGGCAATGTGGCACTAAGTACGAGAGGTGGCAGTGTGGTACTAAGTACAAGGGTGTGTAGGGCGCTATCTACAAGAGGGGGCTGTGTGTGGCACTATCTACAAAGGGAATCTGTGTGTGAAGCAATCTACGGGGGGCTGTGTGTGAAACAATCTTCAGGGGGTCTGTGTGTGAACCTATCTACAAGGTGTGTGTGTGTGTGTGTGTGTGTGGCACTACCTACGTGGGGCTGTGTGTGGCGCTATCTACAGGGGGCTGTGTGTGGTGCTATTTACAGGTGGGCTGTGTGTGGCACTATCTACACTGGCTGTGTGTGGCGCTATCTACAGGGGGCTGTGTGTGGTGCTATCTACAGGGGGCTGTGTGTGGTGCTATCTACAAGGGGTGTGTGGCACTATCTACAGGTGGGGCTGTGTGTGGCGCTATCTGCAAGAGGGTTGTGTGTGGAGCCATCAACAAGGGGGCTGTGTGTGGCACTATCTACAGGGGGCTGTGTGGCACTATCTACAGGGGGGCTGTGTGGCACTATCTACAGGGGGCTGTGTGTGGTGCTGTCTACAAGGGGGCTGTGTGTGGTGCTGTCTACAAGGGGGCTGTGTGTGGTGCTATCTACAAAGGGGCTGTGTGTGGCGCTATCTACAAGTGGGCTGTGTTTGGAGCTATCTACAGGGGGCTGTGTGGCGCTATCTACATGGGGTTGTGTGTGGCGCTATCTAAAAGGGGGCTGCGTGTTGTCTCTAATTTATTTTCTTTTAATTCATTGTTATGGTAATTCCCTTTTATAACTATATTGCTTGTAAAATGTAGAAATGGTTTTATGCTCGAGATACATAAAAAAAAAAGGACACCTCATTGATTGGTAGAGAAAGCAAACATGTTGAGGGGGAAGGAGATGTCGGGAAAGAAATTGGGGGGGGGGGGTCTCAATCTTTGCCTCGGGTGCTGGAGAACCTAGCTACCCCTCTGAATAAACCCCTTATGTAGTCTGATCCTGCAGTCATGTGTTACTCTTTTCCATCTGTACCCTCATCTTGCTAACCTACAGACAATACGAGAGGGGGCAGATGAAGGTAGCAACGCATGTCTCCACAATCAGACTACACACAAGTTTTGTAGTCTGTAACCATAGTGATACATGGGACTTCATAGTACGTGTATGCACAAAACAGTGGATATTTTTAATCAACATAATTTACAAAACTGCTTAATTTTTTTATTTTAGGTGTATTAAAGCAACTGAAAATGTTTTTGCAAAAGTAGGCATACCTTTAAAATGTATTCATCTCTGTAGCTATTCCGCAAGGTAATTGAAGGCTTTGCCTTGTGCACCTCGAGAAAGTGAATATATCTGTAAGAATAAAGATAAATGAAGGGAATCATACCAATGAATTGTCATTTTTGTCCTTTTGTAGTTTTTAGCGTTCCTTTTACAAATATGTTTGAGGTGTTTAGTGGAGCCTTCAGCACTGGGTGACTTTAAAGTCAACCATTGCCAACAAGGATGGCATGGAGATTGAAAACTTAGTGTGAAATAAATTGTTATGCTGTGTACCTACCTTGGTGAAGAAGTCTGATTTGGGGGGCTCCTAGAAGCAATATCCAATGCAATCCACTACTCAGAAGTAACTTGTATATAATGAGCTCTCCTGAAGTAGTCCAATGTAAATCAATTGACCTCAACTATCAGCTGTACTGACCCAGTAGCTAAGAAGTCAACCTAATCTACTGCCAAACCCACTTTCCCCACATGGCGGCCGAGGGGCAAATGCCCTTCTCCCCAGGCTGAAATTTGACCAAAGTAGGAGACATTAGTGCACGAGAACACATTATGGTGCTGAATATTCACCATCGAAGGTTGCATTTATAAATGAATGGTGATCTAGGAATGTCTTTTGCTAGGTTTGAGTCTCTTAAAGGGGAAGTATCATCATAATAAACTTTTTTTTACATGGTAATATAAAGGATTATATTCCATGGACTTGACAGGTCCACCAAGTCAGGGTCGCTCTCTGCTCTAAACGTATAGAAGACAATCCATAGTGGGGGAGCCTCATAGGGCATATGTACAGGGTTTATTTTCATGGGACAACCCAGTTAAAGCAAAAATAAACTTCTCGTTGTCATTTTTTTTTTTTTATAAAACTCCCTTATCAATAATTTCTTCCCCCAGCTATTTGCAGTTGCTAATTAAAGCCAGCGTTTTCAGTGTTACACAATATACTTATTAAAGGGTAACTAAACTTTTAAAAAACTTTGACTTGTCATAGTGACTCACACAAGTTTTGATTGGTGGGGGTCCGAGCACTGAGACCCCCACCGTTTGCTAAAACGAAGCGGCAGAAGCGCTCAGGTGAGCGCTGTTCCACTTAGTTTCTTATCAGATATGCTCTGAAAGTCTATAGGTCCATACAACGCTCTCTTGGCTTTCCTAGGAAAGCTGATCAGAAACAAAGCGGCACAGCGCTCAACCGAGCACTTCTGTTTCGTTTTAGCGATTGGTGGGGGTCTCAGTGCTCAGACCCCCACCATTCAAGACTTCTGACATGTCAAAGGTTTTTTAGAAGTTTGGAGTTGTTGGGATTAGAAAAAAAGGGTCTGCATTTTTTCAAGAAACACCGCCACATGTCCATGTTTAGTATTGCAGCTCACATAAATGGGGCTTAACAGATATACCAGACATAGAGCGGCGCTATTTTTTGAAAAAATGCAGATCTTTTTTATAATCTCAAACAACCCCTTTGAGGCCTGGTGCTGGTTTGCCACCAGAACTTTCAGACACTAGCAGCCCAGAGTGTTTTTTTTTTTATATCAATCTAAGGCCATTTTATATTTTTGGTGACATTAACCAGCTGATTGTGACATGTTTCAATGCTTCTTGACTTTGCACCTTATTAAATAGACTATAATGAATGGTTTTTTCTGTATTTTGGGTCATTCATGCACAGTGGATGGGTGTAGGATGCAGATGTGATATCTGAAATTCCCTTATTAGATTTTGAGTCACATTAGTTGACATTTCGGAGCACAGAAGCAAGACTATATTTTTTAACTCGCATTCTCCTCCAGTATTAAAGCAGCTGCATTTTACATCTGGTCTCCCCTTCTAAGACCAAACTTACTGGCAAGAAGACCTGACACGTAACGGGTTAGAAAATGATAATATTTACAGAAGTGCAGCTGTCTATGGCCATTCATGCTATCAACAAGACAGTATCTCTGTGCACTAAAGTCTGCTGCTCTGCTCCCAAATGGGCTTCTTTTAAAGCAAATTTCCACCAAAACATATCATACATGAATACAATCAGGATCCATCCATAAATATATTATTAGTAGCGATTTAAAAAAATATTCCCTAAATGCCATGTTTATTGTTTTGGATCGGGACAATGGATTGTAATCTGGGTTGTATTTACTCCTGGCTAAAAACGTCACTTTCTGTGTCCACCCCTATGTGGTTAAAGCCGAGTGACAACTTTTTCACGTTCCCAGTTCACCCCTAATAAAAGGATGGTTCCACTCACACCCAAATCTGCATTCACAATTATGCTAGTCACTACTGGAGCAGTCAACAGTATGTTGACAGACACACTTCTCACAGTAGCTAAGCTTTCCTTCACCCGAGGCAAGGATTTAGTTTGCTGGCCTAGCCCTGTATCTAAATACAATTTCTAAAGTAGAGTGGCTTGATGGAGTGAAGCACCCAGCACACGCCCGTTACTTCCCCTGGTTACACCCCCCCCCCCTATCCCACCCCACAGTTTATTTGAGCTCCTATAATGCAGATATAATTCAGATTACTATACGTTGCTTGGTGCATATTATAAGAGCAAGCTCTGGCAGACACTGAGCCAGCAGGGGATGATGTGAGCTCAGGGCCTCAAAAATTAAGATTATACTTTTGGTTGAGGGGCTATAAGACATGCTGTATTTCAGTTCAGGAAAAACACTTATTTGCAATTTTATCTACATTTTTATAGTATAAAATATATATATGATCCTTACCTAGCCCTATATTTTAGATCAAAGCGAAAATGGAAGACAGTGTTTATCAGGCTCATAACTGGTATCAAGTTGAAAATTACCTTCTATTCTTCAGAATCAGTACACAGATTTTCATCATCTATATAATAGATGTAACATAAATGCATAGATAGAGAGAAAGATAATAGACAAAATTTTAGATAGATATGAGATAATTAGACAGACAGATAGACAGATATGTGAATACAAATGAGATATACTAGTATTAGATAGATAGATAGATAGATAGATAGATAGATAGATAGATAGATAGATAGATAGATAGATAGATAGATAGATAGATAGATAGATAGATAGATAGATAGATAGATAGATAGATCTTACCTGTCTTTCTATATCTTATCTATCTATGTATGTATGTAAGATATAGAGTGATAGATAAATAAATGAACTATAGAGATCGATAAATAAGATATAGATAGATAAATAAATAGATAGAGAGAGATTTTTTTTATTATTTTCTTTTATTTATTTTTCTATTTTAATACATCACTTCTTTTCACTGTATACCATGCATTGCTATTTTTTCATCAGTAATGCCTCACAAAAATTAACTGCCATCTGGCTGTAGAAGATGATCTCATGCTGACATGGTGTTCGCTTTACAAAGAGATAGACGTTTATACTAGAAAATGGAAAAACAAATACACCTTAAAGCAAATCACTGAACTCAAACCACCATCAGGATATCAATCATTTTCTTCAAAGAAACGTGGGCTCTTCAATTATCCAAGAAGTAAAAATCAGCAACCTCCATTTACCATCGGTCTTTCCTCTAAATAAAATAATTGGTCAGAAAATAACAGCTATTGTGGTGGCAGGAAATCAAAATTGTTTGCTTAATTCCCACAAAGCGGAAAATTATTTTATGCTGTTTCAGCGGGAAGGGAAATGAAGCGGCACTAATGTGGTGGCTTTTGTTATACTTTTATATAGTCTTCATATTCTTCAGTTACGTCTGCCAGAAGTCTTCACCTCCGCACCAAACCACAGACTAATATCCTCCTCCTTACTTTCCCATCTATATACACTACCGTTCAAAAGTTTGGGGTCACCCAGACAATTTTGTGTTTTCCATGAAAACTCACACTTATATTTATCAAATGAGTTGCAAAATGACTAGAAAATATAGTCAAGACATTGACGAGGTTAGAAATAATGATTTTTATTTGAAATAATAATTTTCTCCTTCAAACTTTGCTTTGGTCTTGGAATGCTCCATTTGCAGCAATTACAGCATTGCAGACCTTTGGCATTCTAGCTGTTAATTTGCTGAGGTAATCGGGAGAAATTTCACCCCATGCTTCCAGAAGCCCCTCCCACAAGTTGGATTGGCTTGATGGGCACTTCTGCGTACCATACGGTCAAGCTGCTCCCACAACAGCTCTATGGGGTTGAGATCTGGTGACTGCGCTGGCCACTCCATTACAGATAGAATACCAGCTGCCTGCTTCTTCCCTAAATAGTTCTTGCATAAATTGGAGGTGTGCTTTGGGTCATTGTCCTATTGTAGGATGAAATTGGCTCCAATCAAGCGCTGTACACATGGTATGGCATGGCGTTGCAAAATGGAGTGATAGCCTTCCTTATTCAAAATCCCTTTTACCTTGTACAAATCTCCCACTTTACCAGCACCAAAGCAACCCCAGACCATCACATTACCTCCACCATGCTTGACAGATGGCGTCAGGCACTCTTCCAGCATCTTTTCAGTTGTTCTGCGTCTCACAAATGTTCTTCTGTGTGATTCAATCACCTCAAACTTCGATTCGTCTGTCCATAACACTTTTTTCCAATCTTCCTCCGTCCAATGTCTGTGTGCTTTTGTCAATATTAATCTTTTCCTTTTATTAGCCAGTCTCAGATATGGCTTTTTCTTTGCCACTCTGCCCTGTAGACGTTGACACTGGCGTTTTGCGGGTAATGAAGCTGCCAGTTGAGGACCTGTGAGGCGTCTATTTCTCAAACTGGAGACTCTAATGTACTTGTCTTGCTGCTCAGTTGTGCAGCGGGGCCTCCCACTTCTCTTTCTACTCTGGTTAGAGCCTGTTTGTGCTGTCCTCTGAAGGGAGTAGTACACACCGTTGTAGGAAATCTTCAGTTTCTTGGCAATTTCTGGCAAGGAATAGCCTTCATTTCTAAGAACAAGAATAGACTGTCGAGTTTCACATGAAAGCTCTCTTTTTCTAGCCATTTGGAGAGTTTAATCGAACCCACAAATGTAATGCTCCAGATTCTCAAAGGAAGGTCCGTTTTATAGCTCCTCTAAACAGCAAAACTGTTTACAGCGGTGCTAACATAATTGCACAAGGGGTTTCAAGTGTTTTCTAATCATCCATTAGCTTTCTAACACAGTTAGCAAACACAATGTACCATTAGAACACTGGAGTGATGGTTGTTGGAAATGGGCCTCTATACACCTATGTAGATATTGCATTAAAAAACAGACGTTTGCAGCTAGAATAGTCATTTACCACATTAACAATGTATAGAGTGTATTTCTGATTAATTTAATGTTATCTTCATTGAAAAAAACTGGGCTTTTCTTTCAAAAATAAGGAAATTTCTAAGTGACCCTAAACTTTTGAACGGTAGTGTATATATATATATATATATATATATATATATATATATATATATATATATATATGAGAGAGAGAGAGAGAGAGAGAGAGAGAGACGGCTCTGTCTAGTTCAGGGAATACTCAAGATTTATGCCGAGATCACAGCTGGTTATTGTTTGGTCATTTGATCATTTTTGGGGTTTTTTTGTAAAAAAAAAATCTGTCATGGATCTGGGGCAATTAAAACCAATGACCAGGAAGCTGTGGCGTCTAATATAAACTCAGTCTATTGACATGAGTTACCACTTTCTAAGTCTCACAAGTCGGTCAATACTTTACTCTGCCCCAACCCTTGTGAGATCATCTAGTGCGAAGACTTCGTCTTACAATCTCATCAAGTGTTTGCTATGGAAAAATGGAAATAATCAGAATATTGTATGGTAAAGGGATTAAGGAACGTTTTGTAGGCATCAAAGTATTTTTCAGTGTAAAATTAAAATCGAGGAAGAAGAGTGACTTAGTAGGGAGGAGAACGGATTTAAAAATAACCATAGAAACCTGGATGCAAATCTATATAATTTTTGACAGTACATAAACTTTTTCGAGAAGGTTGGGTAGCAGTATTGGTCTATCATCAACCAGGACATTTGCATAGAGTTTGTACATTTTCCCCAAGTTTGTGTGGGTACTCTCTTTTCCTCCCACATGACAGGAACTTTCTTTGGCTAATTAGTTCACTAGGAAATTGCCCTTGTGACCCAAAGAGGTAAATCAGATAAGAAGGCCCATAGGGGGCAAGTAACAATGTAAACAGACTGAGTTGAAAGTACAACTTGGTCTACAAGATTGCAGATATTTTTAGTAGTTAGGAGGACCTGTTTGGACACCAGACTCTAGTAACAGACAATGTATGAGACAATAAACCCTTGGACACTGAACTACTGGAAACCAAAGATTAGCCCCTAAAACCATTGCACACCTGAAGAACTTAACCATTGCATACAAGTAACATGGATTGAGATCCAAAAACAATGGACACAGTGGGGAAACTGGTACATGACCAGCTTTGACTTGGTATCTCAAGACTCCTTCTTCTGCCACTTATGAAAAGAAATTAAAAGACTGTGAGGACATTTAGAGTTTCCCTCCATTGTGATACATTCTGGAACTAGTAATTGTTAATTGTATCTACATAACTATAGGTCTATTCTAAGTTGTATCTACATAGGTTGCCAACTTGGCTGGTCTTTCCCATTGAATTGTGCTAGATTTTGACAGTTTTTTTACTCTGTTGAAATTATCTTCTTACTGTCAATAACATGGAATTTAAAGGGATTGTCTACCCCTAAAACTGTTTTCAGAAGCCACAAAATGTTAAAAAAATATGTTTATATTGTATCATCTATAGCTGGATGTCTGCTTTCAGCTTGTAATAACATTCTCCGTAGCTCTCACTCTTTCCCTTAGTATGCTTTTGGACAGTAGCTGTATATTACTCATTCGGGAGCCATTCCGATTATATTTATCCATTAAGAACTAGATCAATTCCTATTAGTTAAGCCAAGTCAAATATGTATTGTTCAGGCTATAGCTAGTGATGATGATTTACCAAATGAGAATCTGCTTCTATGTAACATTTCTATCCACTTAGATATCTTACTCATTTACGTCTTCAGTTCTGAGTCACACGCCCAGTGATTCGACAAATTATCTATTGGGATGGGTGGAGTCCCAAAAATATCTGTGGTTGGGGAATATTCTTCAAAAAAAAAAAAGTAGTAATAAATATTTTATAAGGAGATTTATGTGAAACTAGAGACTTAATTGTCTTATTACTTGAAAGGTTTTATACCCATTGACTTAATAATTTTAGTTAGGCAACAATATCCACACAGAATTGTGAACTTTATATAAAAATGAAGCAATTGTTTCATGAAATCTGTTGTCCATTATTGATTTTAGCACATGTACTATACAGAAAAAACAAAGGGAATGATCATTGCAATAACAATGAATAGATGTTTGTCTGACGACGGGGGAAGCCAATATTTTGGGTGTCTGCACAAAAATAAACCATTAATCACTTTTGTTGGAAAGAGATGGAGGATGATACATTACTTTGAATGTTGTGCCATGAACATAGATTTAAAACACACACAAGCCCTTGTGAAAAAATTATTAGTATAAATTATATTTTTAATTTTCCTTGTCTAAATAGTAAGTACTTTTAATATTTTATTATTTCTGAAACATTCACTGACATTGAAAATAAGAATTGTGTAGATCTAGGTGACCCATTCTCTAGGCTACAAGTCCAAAAACCACCAAAGTTACTACAGAGGCATAACTTGAAGGTCCTAGGCCCCAATTCGATATCTGGATCAGGGTCCCCACCTGCCATGTGCCATTAACCACTTAAATTGTCACTAACTTTCAACAAACTTTGCATAAATCAATAGTACCATAGAATAGAAGATGTTGTAATATATCTTAGAGAAAAATGCATCTTTCTCCAATTATAAGGCTATTTCCCCCAACTACCCCACCCCTCCTGAATGTTCACTTTCTTAATTTACTGCTAAATCCGTCTCTTTAGGAAAAGACGAACTGTCTGCTCACTGAAGAATGAGGTTACAGCTGCCCATAGAAGTCTAAGGAGATGAGAGGGGGAGCAAGAGAAAAGCAGCAGAGTGAAAGAGAGGCACACAGAGACACTGCTGCAGATTCTGGTAATGTTTACATATCAACCCAAATACAGGATTCACAGCTACACTGTTCTATAATCTTTTTCCATGTTGCTTGAGATAGGAGAGCATGATTCTTTTATTTTATGTGTATAATAGTGATACTTTAAATAATATTTATATAAACTTGGTGTAATAGCTTTCTTTTAGGTGTGCTGTGTATCGACACTAGAATAAAGTAAAAGAGACACGGCGCCACATAGTGCAGATAAAAGCGATGTGATACACGGGAGCAAATAATTGACAAGAAAATTGCTCACCTTGAATTGTAGACACTGATAAGTGTCACAAAAGTAAGAAAGCTGCTGCCAGGTCCATACACACGCAAAACAAAGTTTGCTGTCAGAAGAAGAGCTTAGTAAAGTGGAAAAAGGTATTTATTTGCAAATATCAGAGGCTACGCGTTTCAATGCCGGACCGGCGTGTTCATCAGGCCAATACAGACAGTGCGGTACACGCACGTTTAAATACATCAAGGAAGTGAATATCAATTAGCTTACAAAATAGAAAAAAACCGCCAAAGGGACGGGTCAGAGGTCAACAGAAACACATTATGTAAACGTACGCTGTTTAAAGACCACATAGATAATAATATGGTTACTAAAGCACAATAAAAATATTACTAATTAATTTTTTTAAAATACACAACAATAGGTGTTAAATAACAGTTTTAAAATGATGACTTAAAACAAAAATAAAGATTTTTATATACAAAACATAACGAAAACTGATTTGCATAATAAAGAGAGTAAATGAGTACTCACATAATGTATGATGAAACGGAAAAAGGAACGAAATGAACAATACCCCCAGGGGAGAAGGTCCATAAAAAGAAGGTAAATGCAAGGTAAATGCAGTACAGCAACATTGACGTAACGCAGATTGTGCGATGGCCGATTAAGGGGGGGGGGTATTGTGGTACAAGATAGAGTAGAATATATTAATGAAGCCCTTAGGTTACTCTCTGACAAATTATTTTATGAAAAATTAACCTTTAGGCCTCATTTACACGAGCGTAATATACGCGCGTGCGACGCGCGTGCTTTTCACGCGTGTCGTACGCACCTATATTACTCTATGGGGCAGTTTAGACGATGCGTGAATTTTGCGCAGCGTGAGTGCGTTGCGTAAAACTCACGACATGTTCTATAATCGTGCGTTTTTCGCGCATCCACGCACCCATTGAAGTCAATGGGTGCGTGAAAACCACGCATGCCGCACGGAAGCACTTCCGTGCGAACTGCGTGATTCACGCAAGAGCTGTCAAAAGGATGAATGTAAACAGAAAAGCACCACGTGCTTTTCTATTTACAAACATCCAAACGGAGTGTCAAATTAGAGATGAGCGCACCGAACTTCATTGGGTTCGGCCGAACTCCACCGGGTTCGGCCGAACTCGTTTTGACCGAACCCGGCCAAAAATGTTCGGGTACGCGACGTCAGGAGACAGTCACTGCCCACGGTGCTGAAAGACTTAAACTGTTTCAGCACCATGGACAGTGACTTTCGATCACAATATACATATACTTGTAAAAAAAAACAGAAGTTCGGACTTACCGATAAGTCCCGGCTCCTTCCTCCAGTCCGACCTCCCGGGATGACAATTAAGTCCAAGTGACAGCTGCAGCCAATCACAGGCCAAGCACAGGCTGCAGCCAATCACAGGCTGCAGCGGTCTCATGGACTGCCGCGTCATCCTGGGAGGTGGGGCCGGATGACAAGAGAGGGACGCGTCACCAAGGCAACGGCCGGGAGACCGGACTGGAGGAAGCAGGCAGTTCATGGTAAGTTTGAACGTCTTTTTTTATTCACAGGTTGGTGTATATTGTGATCGGCATTCACTGTCGAGGGTGCTGAAAGAGTTACTGCCGATCAGTTAGCTCTTTCAGCACCTTGGACAGTGACGGCCGTCGACTAGCCTCATCTCTATGATGGCGGCTGCGCGAAAATCACGCAGCCGTGCATCATACACGGATGACACACGGAGCTGTCAAGTGCCTTTTGCGCGCGCAAAACGCAACGTTTTTTCCGCGCGCAAAACGCACACGCTCGTGTAAATCAGGCCTTAATCCTATCTCAAAATACGAGGTTGAATACAAATCCCTTATAGAGTCTGCTTTTAATGATGATTTGCTATGTAAGAAGGAAAAGGGCTTTTTAACTGTAAGGGTATGTTCAGACGGCAGCGTCCGTAACGGCTGAAATGACGGGGCTGTTTTCAGGAGAAAACAGCCCGTCATTTCAGCCGTAACGGCATGTGCAGGCGCTTGAACGCCGCGTCCATTACGGACGTAACTGGAGCTGGTTTTCCATGGAGTCCATGGAAAATGGCTCCATTTACGTCTGAAGAAGTGACATGAAACTTCTTTGGCGCGGGCGTCTATTTACGCGCCGTCTTTTGACAGCGACGCGTAAATATACGCCTCGTGTGAACAGACAAAGGTCAGCCCATTGCTTTCAACGGGCAGATGTTTGTCAACGCTTTCAAGCCGTAATTTCGGACGTAATTCGGGGGTTAAAACGCCCGAATTACGTCCATAAATAGGCCGTGTGAACATACCCTTACATTCCCTACAATTCCCTTTATGTACCATCTGCCAAAGATACATAAATCTTTGTTTAATCCTCCGGGTTGACCCATTATCTCAGGAATAGGGTCCCTGACTAATAATTTGTCCCATTTCATTGATATTCTCCTTCAGCCATTTGTTTTGAAATTACCCTCCTTTCTTAAGGACTCTACACAGCTCATTAGGGAATTATTTGAGTTACAATCCACGTGTAATATATCAGATTTTAGCTTTCTTACTGCCGATGTGTCCTCCTTATATACTAATATTCCGCATGTACAGGGGTTGGAGGCTATCTCTTCTTTTCTTTTATTAGATTCTCGGTTTTCAAATATGCAGCTCAATTTTATTATTGATTGTATTGAGTTCATTTTAACACATAATGCTTTTACGTTTGAAGGCAACTTCTATAGACAGATCAAGGGATGTGCGATGGGGTCGCGGTTTGCACCCTCCTATGCAAACCTTTATATGGGGTCATTTGAGGAATCCTATATTTTAAATGAACACAATTTTACAAACAATATTGTCTTTTATAAACGTTATATTGACGATCTGTTTTTTATCTGGAGGGGAGACTTATCTACTGCTAACGCTTTTATAGAATTTTTAAATAATAATACCTTTTGGCCTCACATTTACGCATACATTTTCAGATACTACAATTGACTTTTTAGATTTAACAATAGGGAAAAATGGTAGTCAGTTTTCCACTAGTACTCATTTTAAAACGGTCGATGTAAACAGTTATTTGGATTTTAAAAGTGCGCATTACTCACCATGGTTGAAAAATGACCTTTTCGGTCAATACCGTAGGATAAGGAAAAACTGCTCCGATGATCTTAGCTTTAATAAAGAATGTGCGATTCTCAAGAAGAGGTTTTTGGAAAAAGGTTTTCCTAGGAGTCTAATTAAGGGTGCAGAGCTGAGAGCTAGGGGTATGACCCAAACTGAATGCATTCAAACAATAGCACCGGTTAATAACAACAACAAAAGAATCAAACATAGTGAACATAATGTAAATTTTATTACCTCTTTTAATAAAGGTAGTAAACATATTACGTCCATTCTGAGGAGACATTGGCACATCCTAATAAGTGACCCGTTTCTAAAACCAATACTCGCTGTGAAACCAACAATCACTTTTAGAAGAGATAAAACATTGAGAAACTTAATAGCTCCCAGCAAACTACACACTATCAAAAAGACGTTTTCGAATTTACTGACAGTTAAAAATGGCTCATTCATTTGTGGTCATAATAGGTGCCTGTGTTGTGACAATATCTCTAATAACTACACGCAATATTCCTCAATAAAAACTAGTGAAAAATTCCCTATTAAAAGTCACCTCGATTGTGGTAGTACTTATGTGGTTTATCTACTACAATGTACGTGTAACCTGCAATATGTGGGCCGTACCACCCAAACATTAAGGGATTGCATTAACAAACACAGATCTAATGTTAGGCAAGGTTTCCTAAAGCAGAGTGTGTGACGTCACTGTGCATTGAAACATGAGTGCAAGTTTGAGAATATAGTGGTCACCCCGATTGAACAGATCCCATCAGATATACCTGATAGGTTTATTAGGCTTAAACAAAGAGAGAATTTCTGGATATTTAAGCTTGAGACCCTACATCCCAACGGTCTGAATGACCTCACGGAATCGTCATTAGAATAATACTAGTTATATTTTTTGTACGAGTATTGCTCACGAACATTTTTTCACATACCCATTATTATGTAATTTTTATATTTTGGATGTTCATATTACTACTAATATTATTGTTTTTTCAGTATTACTCGTAAAAATGTTTTTGACTTTGTGATTTTTAGAATTATTATTTTTTTTTTAATCTTCTATGAACATCATAATATTTTGTATAAATGAGACCACATTCGTTTTAGCTCTGGTCCCGGAAATAGTATGCATTTATTTATCAATTTCTGCTTACTTACCGATTGTTGTGCTTCCGTTCCGTAGTGTCACTCCCCCGTGCGATGTTGCTCCCGTTATCTTGTAAGTTTGCATTCCATTATGCGGCTCATGATCCTGTTTTGCCCTAATCGGCCATCGTACAATCTGCGTTACCTAGTTACCAGGGACGCTTATTCAATATTGCTGTACTGCATTTACTTTGCATTTACCTTCTTTTTATGGACCTTCTCCCCTGGGGGTATTGTTCATCTCGTTCCTTTTTCAGTTTCATCATGCATTATGTGAGTACTCATTTACTCTCTTTATTATGCAAATCAGTTTTCGTTATGTTTTGTATATAAAAATCTTTATTTTTGTTTTAAGTCATCATTTTAAAACTGTTATTTAACACCTATTGTTGTGTATTTTAAACCAATGAATTAGTAATATTTTTATTGTGCTTTAGTAACCATATTATTAATCTATGTGGTCTTTAACCCGTTAGTGACCGGCCCATAGTCTTTTTACGTCGGTCACTAACAGGCCTTATTCCGATGCCATAGACTTTTTACGTCGCGGCATCGGAATAAGTAAACAGAGCAGGGAGCTGTCAAATCTCCCTGCTCTCAGCTGCTAGAGGCAGCTGAGGGCTGGGAGTGTCCCTGCTCTGCCATGTGAGATCGATATTAGTATCGATCTCACCCGTTTAACCCCTCAGATGCGGTGCTCAATACGACGGAAAAATTGCTGTTTTCTGGGAATCCTGACTTTAAAAAAATGTGATTAAAAAGTGATCAAAAAGTCGCATCTACTCCAAAATGGTACCAATAAAAACTACAAGTCTTCCCGCAAAAAAAGAGCCCTCATACAACTGCATCGGCGAAAAAATAAAAAAACGTTACGGCTCTTTAAATATGGAGACACAAAAACAAATAATTTTGAAAAAAAAACGTTTTTATTGTGTAAAAGTAGTAAAACATACAAACGCTATACAAATTTGGTATCATTGCAATCGTAACAACCCGCTGAATAAAGTTATTGTGTTATTTATACTACACGGTAAACGGCGTCGATTTAGGACGCAAAAAAGAGTGGCGAAATTTCAGATTTTTTTCTATTCCCCCCCCCAAAAAAAGTTAATAAAAGTTAATCAATAAATAATATGTCCCCCAAAATGGTGCTATTAAAAAATACAACTTGTCCCGTAAAAAACAAGACCTTATACAGCTATGTCGACGCAAAAATAAAAACGTTATAGCTCTTGGAATGCGACGATTCAAAAACGTAAAAAATAGCTTGGTCATTAAGGTCTAAAATAGGCCGGTCATTAAGGGGTTAAACAGCGTACGTTTACATAATGTGTTTCTGTTAACCTCTGACCCGCCCCTTTGGCGGTTCTTTTCTGTTTTGTAAGCTAATTGATATTCACTTCCTTGATGTATTTAAACGTGCGTGTACCGCACTCTGTATTGGCCTGATGAAGACGCCGGTCCGGCATTGAAACGCGTAGCCTCTGATATTTGCAAATAAATACCTTTATTTCATGGTTACTCAAATTGTGACATCGTTTACTACAGCAGCGCCGTTGGTCCTTTTTCCACTTTACTAAGCTCAGTGTATCGAGAGACATGATAGCAGTTAGAGGTACGGAAGTGAAGAAAAAAGTAAAGTAGCGCTCCTCTGAGCGGGATGTCGTTCTGTGTATGGTTTATACACTTAAAAGTAATTCTTATTAGCAGACTCACTTTAATGCCTTTCTTTGGTTGTGGGCACACTACGAAAACATCTTTCAATCGTGAGTTTGTGTGATATCGGTGTTTGACGGCTCCCACCCACTGAGATCCCTAGAAGGATTAATCCTTGCTGTGGGAATGAAGATAAAAGCAGGAAATTGAAGAAAAAGTATGTGCAGTGTTTCTGTAACGCCAGCCTGGCGCCATTACCGAAACACTACACATACTTTTTCTTCAATGATAGCAGAATTAGAGATAGGGGAAACTTGCTAAAGAAAAAATTCAGATCACAAGTTATATAATGGCCAGATATAATGTTATTTCTCATTTACACACAAATAGCGGTCACACATATGACAGCTATTTGGGGTCTTGAGGAGACAAAAATTTTTCCATTGACGTAGCCGAATGAGGGCGTATTTGTTGTGGGATGAGTTGCATTTTTTAATAGCACTATTTAGGTTACATTACATACTGAATAATTTATTGAAAAACTTTTTTAAACATTTCTTTTGTGATGGAATGGAAAAAAAATAACAGCAATACCAGCATTGGTGTTTGTTTTTAAAGAGTTTATCGTGCGGTATAAATCACATGTTATATTCGTTTTTTTTGGGGGGGGTTCTTTTTAGAGTATGTTCACACAAAGTTTTTTGTAGGCAGAAAAATATATATGCTGGTACTGTATTATATTCAGGAGGAAAAGATTATCACTCCTTGTGAAATTTGAAAATAAATCTTCTTTATTTAAATGGCCAGCGGAAAAGCTGAACGGCTTGAAATGGACAATTAAATAAAGCGTCCGTCCCCTCTGACGCATTTCTAGCTCTCAAGAGCCATTACTTTTATTTATCGGTACTGCATTATGCTGCGGGTTTGTTGCACGCAAATACGAGCAGTAAAACCAAACATAATACGCAACGTGTGCATTTACCCTAAAAATTATGTAAGCCTTTGAAAGGCAATTTTATTTTTTTAAATCAATAGTTTTTATTGAAATTTTACATCTTTTACAAACCAGAAAACATCAAAATAGGCCCATAAACATAGACCTACAACAATAGTGCTTCAGTACATTGAATATATATAGATCAAATCAGTCCAGGAGCACCAACTTATAACAGTAAAAATAAACAAAAATAAATAACAGTGCTGTATCATATAATCAGTTATATACATATCATTCTTTATACCGTTAAGTATAATATCGCAAATCTATCCATACCTCCCAATTTTTCAAACATTTAACATGACTAGCAGGAGTTTGCAGTAATAGAGACTCATGGTGGCAAGTATTATTTATTCTACTGATTACTTCTGTTATTGAAGGCGATATACTCGCCTTCCAAGATTTAGCAATGGATATCCTAGTGGCTATGAATATGTGGTGTATCACTACTCGATCTCCGTGGGGGATATCTCCCAGCCCAATATCCAGAACTGCCAATTCTGGTTTGAAAGGAATATCTCTCCCAGTAATCTCTTTCATCAGTTTGTACACCTCTTTCCACAAACCCCTAATCCTCGGGCAATACCACCACATGTGAATAGTCGATCATATTATTCCACACCCTCTCCAACAATTATTAGTTGATCCAACCAAAAAGTGAGCACATCTAGCTGGTGTCATATACCATCTGAGGTGGATTTTCCGTGTGAGTTCCACATGATTAATACATCTAGAATGACGTAGAATCCACCCTGACGCCTTCATCCAATCCTCTTCTGAAAACTCCTCTCCCAGCTCACGCTCCCATCTCAACTCAGAAGATTTACTTATATCCGTGTTATTTAGAAGAAGATTATAGCTACAGGAGAGTCCCTTATCATATCCCTGCCACTGAAAAAAATACTTATGGAATGCTAACAAATGGTTTGGCCGAGTAGGGAACTCTATAGATTGTAATAAGTGTCTGATTTGAAGGTATTGATAAAATAACGTACTGGGAATATCAAACCTGGATGTTAAGTTCTCAAACGTTCTCATAATTTCTCCTTCATAAAAATCAGAAATACTCGATATCCCCGCCCTCATCCAAGGGAGCATAGACAAATGTGGGGCGTAAAACTGCACAATGTAAAGCGGTAGATGTTCAAGACTTAAATGTACCCAGTTGTTTTTGCATATATGTGATTTCCATACCTTCAATGAGTCCAAAGTCGTTTGTAATGTCACCTTTGGCATCTTAGTCCCTGTATAGGCTACAGCCATTAGACTTTTTAAGGACGGTTGCGAGAGCATATCTCCTTCCAGCTGAGCCCATAAATTAGTGGCTGGGTTCTTCCATAACATACTCGTTTGATCCATAATTGCTGCTATATTATAGGCCACCACATCTGGGACCCCCAATCCTCCCGATTTAACCTTATGAAACAGTAAATTTTTAGCTACTCTTGCTCTTTTACCATTCCAGATAAATTTAAGGAATAAATTCTGAATTTGTGAAGTAATTGGCCCAGGTATCAACAAGGGAATAGTTCTACAAAAATATAAATACTTGGGGAGTAGCAACATTTTAACCAGGTTGATTCTGGCAATCCATGATAACTGGAAAGTATTCAACCTTGTGCATTCTGACTTCAACCCCTCAATGAGTTCCATATAGTTGTTACTTAATATTTGAGAGACTGAGGAGAATAGCTTTATTCCTAAGTACGGAAGCCCTGATGTAGCCCAACTCATTTGAAACTTTGATAAGGAATTTTTAAGTATAGGATCTACATTAATGGCTAACATTTTGGATTTAGAAATATTCAATTTGTAATATGATACTTTTGATTATTCTGAGATAATGGCCATCAATTCCGACAAAGACACAAGAGGAGAGGAACATGTTAATATAACATCATCTGCATATAACCCAATTTTATGCTCTCTCGTTCCTACCGTAATACCTGAGATGTTATTAGAACTACGAATCATTTCCGCAAAGGGTTCCATACATAAAGTGAAAATTAAAGGGGATAGAGGGCACCCCTGTCTAGTCCCATTAGTAATTGATATATCTCTGGATAAAAGACCAGAAGACAGGACCTTGGCTGACGGAGTGGAGTATAAAGCAAGAATGGCCTTTTTAATAAAGGAATTAAACCCAAATGTGTCTAACGTACCTTCCAAGTATTGCCAATTTACTCGGTCGAATGCCTTTTCGGCATCTAGGGAGATAAACAAAGACGCACTGTTGGACTCACCAGCTATTTGTATTAAATTTAGGATTCTACGAGTTCCGTCATTGGCTTGACGCCCTTTTACGAACCCTACTTGGTCCAACGCGATCAAAGAAGGCAGGCAATCATTTAGCCTATTCGCCAGTAGTTTAGCATATAGTTTTATATCACAATTTAAAAGCGAAATTGGCCGAAAGTTAGCTGGGGAGTCTGGACTTTTCCCAGGTTTGGGCAGAGTGACAATAATGGCCTTTAACATTTCTGGAGGGGGATTAGGGTTGGCTGCAAATCCCTCAAACATGTCCTTCAAATAGGGTAATAGAATTTCTGCAAATGATCTGTAATATTCATTTGGTAGGCCATCAGGCGCGGGAGACTTATTGTGTTTCGATTTAAGTAGTAATACTCTTATTTCATCTACAGATATCTGAGCATTTAAATGATTGAGCTGTTCTTCAGACAGTGTAGGTAATTTCACCTTTTCTAGAAAGGAATCAACTTGTTCTCTAGACACTGCCGTTATTTGTGTATCATTTTTAAGATTGTACAGAGAACTATAATACTCTGCAAATGTCTCTGAGATATCTTGAGGATCATACACTCTTGTCCCATCTGTTTTTTTTATCCAGGCAATTTTTTTTTTGCCATCTGTTGTTTCACTCTCCTAGCCAGAATTTTACTCGGTCTATCTCCTTGAACATAAAAGTTCCATTTTAATTTTTTTAATGTTTTTTCATACATAAAGAGGTGGTGTACTCGTAATTTTTCTCGAGAAGTTCTCAACTTTTCTCTTATTACTTCTGAGGGGATCATTTTCATTTGGGCTTCCAAGGATTTTATATTGCCTATAAGCATATCGAACTCTTTAGTTCTTTCTTTTTTGGCTCTGGCTGCGGCCTGAAGGAACAACCCCCTGACAAAAGCTTTGTGTGTGCACCAGAGAAGTTCAGGGGATGATGCAGATGGGGCATTAATGTCAAAGAATTCTTCCAAAGCATGTCCTACCGATGCCATGAGTGTTGGAGAATTTAAAAGGGAAAGTATTTAAACGCCAAGGAGATTTAGGTAGTGCAGTATAATGATCTGAAATTATGAGCTCAATCGGAGCATGGTCTGACCAGGTAATCACACCAATATTAGAAGAGCGCGAGTTCATAAGAACTTGCCGATCCACCAAAAATAAATCAATCCTTGAGTATACTTTGTGCGGTGAGGAATAAAAGGTATAATCCCTTTCTGCCGCGTGTTGATGCCGCCAAACGTCATGAAGTTCTTCTTCCCCTATCAATACATTTAGCTCCTGTGTCAATCTATTACCCCCGTCAGAACGGTCCATATCTTTATTTACCACTACATTGAAGTCTCCACAGATTATTAACCCCCCTTTTTGGTATTCTTTGGCTTTTGATAGCACTTTTTTAATAAACGCTAGTTGTCTAACATTAGGGGCGTACAATGAAATTAAGGTATACACCAAATTATCTATTTCACACACTAAAATTATAAATCTGCCCTGCGGGTCACAATAAGATTGAAGATACTTAAATGCTATGGTGTCCTTTACAGCAATAATCACCCCAGCTTTCTTTACCTCATTAGACGCATAATACATGTGAGGAAATTTTTTGTGTTTAAATAATTTACAATCTTTTGTGAGTAAATGCGATTCTTGTACACATAGAATGTCACAAGAGGACTGTAGGGCTTCTTTCCACATCATGGACCGTCTGAAGCGAGAATTCAGACCATGAGCGTTAATCGAGATTAATTTCAGACCCATCAGGAGTAATGGGGATCACCGTAAGGGATGATACAGCACATAACCAAAAGAAAACCCAAAAACATATTAACATAAACCATAGGTAATATTTCGAGATTACCAAATAGGACATTCCCTCTTTCAGGGAAAAGGTCACAGGGACTCAAGTTCAGCTTTCCTGTAAAGTAAAAGTTACTTCAAAACAGAAGGAGGAATGAAGAACGTCCCGGATTTTTCACGAAAGCCTTGACGAGAAAGATTTGTTTCTGCTGCAAATATCATTAGACGGGCAGCCGACGACTGGATCTTCTTTCATTATCGGACCATAGCGGGGCAACATTTTCCGGACTGATGTTAGGAGGACGAGCAGGACTCTGATCTTGCGACGGGAGCAAATTCCAAGAATTGAGAAGCTCTTTCACTGCTGTCTGATTGAAACAGATATGTTGTTTTCCTTTATTCGTAATAATGATCTTCACTGGAAAGCCCCATTTGTAAAGAATCGCATTATCTCTTAGGATTTTTGTCGAGGAAGCAAATTCCTTGCGTCGTAGCATGGTTGCTGCCGAAAGATCCGGATACAGAACAATATCTTTAAACCTTTCTGGAAGCTCAGGGGAGGTCTTTAGACATCTTAAAAATTCATCTTTCACATGGAAGAAGTGAATCCGTGCTATCGTGTCGCGAGAAAGATGTGCAGCAATATGTTTGGGTTTAGGAATGCGGTGAATTCTGTCAATTAGAAGCTCTTGAGTGGTTTTTTGCGGTAGGACAATGGCCATCATGTCAGTAAGGTATTGATGCAAAAGGTCCGGTGTGATCGATTCCGGTATGCCCCTGATGCGGATATTATTTCTGCGCGATCTATCTTCTAGATCTAAAACTTTACTGGAAAGTCTCATCACCTCCTCCTCCAAACTTGAATTAGCATCAATGAGCATATTGTGGGATTTAACAACTTCCTCCATCTTATGTTCCATATGATCTGTTCTAGAGGCTATAGCTTGAATATCTGTTCTCAAATCTCCAATAACTTGTCGTATATCTGTTTGGAGTGATTCTCTCAATGAATCTAACAACCTTTTAATTGTGGGCTCCGAGACAGGTTGAGAGTCCATCTCATCTTGTGTATCATTATCTACCGATTCCGCTCTGGATGACGGAGCAGGCGAAGAAGGGGTACAAGGTATACGTTTATGCGCTCCCGCTTGTTGTGAAGAGGACGGGTTGAAAAATTCAGTAAGTTTAGCAGGTTTGGCTTTAGTGTTCTTTTTGGATGTACCTCCCATTGCCTCTCAGAGGATTAGAAGAGATATATACAGATGAATATCATGTACAGTATACTGGTAAATTGAACCATCAAACGGTTTGTCCATGCACACTTGTGGTGAACTTGCCACAGGATTTGGGCTTCCCCTTTATGCAGATGTAACTCTGTACCCAGGTCTGTAAGGTATCCTCCGACTACCTCCCAAGGCATGTAGTGGTGCCTCCAATGCAGAAATAAAAATGCAGTCCCTCTTTATCATCACCTTCAATCCTTAAGGGTCCAGACAGCTTATCCCCCACGTTATCACTGCGTACTCACTCAGATCAGGCCTCCCCAAACGATGGCTGCCAGACGCAGTCCAAGCCAGAGCTGGTTGTCACAGTCCTCCCGCGATTTTCCACTGCGTGTAGCTGATGGCGGGTATTCTAACCCTTCACTGCCGCACCCTCTCCTTTTACTTGGAACTAGCCTGCTCTTCTGACTTCTCCCCTGTCACCTCGTGTGCAGCTTAATGGCGCCGTGCAGAAAATGGCCGACAGAGGAAGAAGGGCGTCGTCAGAGGATATCTTCCCACTGCTTGACTCACCCTGTCTCCGATGCCTCCGGTAAGTGCTCTCGAGTTCCTCAGCTCCTTGTTTCGTCTTACTTATTACCACAGCGTATTTCCACTGTCTTCTTCACCGCCGATGTTACTGAGATCTGCCGAGTTTACCTAGTCTCCACCGTGCTTGCCACACTCAAGTCCCTTTCTCCTCCGTTGCTGTCACACGCTCCCCCGACACCGGCCAGGTCGGATGCTTTCTGCAGGGTTATACTTGTAGCTCAATCTCCTCTCGTTACCCTCGACAATGTATGTTTATTTGGGCCGTTTTAGGCTTTCTTATCCCGGAGCTCAGCAACTATGCGACTTCCTCCATTCACCTCCAGGCCACGCCCCCGGCAATTTTATTTTTAATAAAACGGTCAGTGTGATTTGTGCAACTTTATAAATACTTTTTATTAAAAATTATTTCTACTTTTTGAAATACAGCTGCTTTGTATCCTGTATACAGAGCAGCAGTATCTTTCGCTAAATCCTGTTCCTATCAGGTCAGCGGCACTGATGGGTTCAGTGTCATTAGGTCCTGTGTTGCTCCGACACGCAGGATCGAGCTGTTATTCATCACATCTAAGTTCATTACTTAGATGTGATCGTTTAGAGGAGGATCCCACTTACACTGAACCCGCCAGGTCCGTAGGGCTGACAGGTACAGGATTCAGCGAACGATACAGAGAATAGAAAGCAGCTGTATCTCAAAAAGTAAAAATAATTTTAATAAAAACGATATATAAAGTTGCACAAATCACATTGACTGATCTTTTCATTAAAAAAAAAAAATGCCCTTTAAAGGTTTACATAGCCAAGTTGGTATTGCCTAAATTGTAATTACAGGTCATTTATATATATTGATAGTAATATACAGCTGACACCTGAGCCCGCACCATCCCCACGTTACATTGACAGCACTTGGTGCACCACGGGTTAAAGGCACCATTTTAGGGTACCTATAGATTTTTATTAATTTGAAAAAACAGCAAATCTGCCATTGCTTTTTGGGATTTGTTTTTACGGTGCTCACCATGCGGTGTAAATGACATGTTAACTTTACTTTGCGGGGGTTGTTAAGATTATGGCCATACCAATTTTAGATGGGCAGGGCCTAATGATGGGCTCATGTACATGGCATGCCTCAGAGTCTTTTTTTAAGGCCCCCATTGGCACCCCACATATTGCTTTGTGGGAGGGGGCACCATGGGTTTACAGAGAAAGGACCCTTCCTTAGGTGTCATGGTCGCTATTAACCGTGGCATCAACGGGATTAAGAAGCCAGAATTGGAGTTATCTCCAATCTATCAGCTGTATGTTATATCCTGCAGCTTAGGAGCCCGCGCCATCCTTGTGCATTAATTTACAGGGTTTTGTTTTTGTTTTATGATTGTTTGTTTGATTATTTATTTATTTTTTAGTTTTTCAAGATTAGGCCCAATTTATTCCAGATTTTGGGAATACAGATGAGGTACAGATGTGTCCACCATTACATTTTCCTGAATTTGGTTAAGCACTTAAATTTCTCATGAAACCAATGCAATACAATATCGCGACATGCTGGCAAAACCCTTGACAGTCTGCAACTCACAACTATCACGGTGGGTGCGTGGACCCACTGGGCTGTACCTCCGTAGCGGGATAGCAGCTGGCCAAACAGGATACCAAGTCAAAGTTTATAGTTCAAAGAAGGGTACCTGTGGCAATACAGACAGTAGTGATGGCAGGCTCGGATGGGACCTTGGCAGCAGGCAGACACCAGGTGCGGTGAAATACAGTAGGCATAGTGCACGGCACAACACAACTCCAACTCTCTACGCCACAGGAACAAGTTAGCACGGGATACAGGATACAGGTAGCAGGAACGGGAACACTGGGAACTAGATAACACTAAGGGAGCATTTGCAAAGACTAACAGGGTAAACACAACAACGCTCAGGCAATGAGTGAAGGGGCAGGGCCCTTCTTATAGTCCAGGGTGATCTGGAAGTAATCAGTCCAATATTACACATGTGTGCGCTCTGGCTCTTTAAGGACGGGACTGAGCTCACATGCGCACCCTAGTGGTCACTGCGAGACAGGACGGCGGCATATGCTGGCATCTCCGGAGAGGAAGGCATCGGCAGGATGAGAGGAATCTGCGGTCAGCGACCGCGGACGTTACAACACAACATCTGGATGGCCAGACCTATACACATATAGCATAGACCTCTCGTGACAAAAATCATGTTGGTTTTATTTCAAAGTTAGTCATCTCGTGCCACACATCAGGTAAAAGAAAAGGTAAGGAAAGCACATCTGAATATGTTTTTCATCCTGACTACTTTAGGAGAATAGAAGCTAGAAGACCATTCACGGAGATATAGCTTACTAGCATGATATGCTTTTATATATTCAACTGGTAGAGATGGTTACAAGATTCCTAACAAGATTCCATTTCCCTTCATTAGTAGAAAACTGAAATTTAAACTACTGTTCTTATCATTATTCTAACCAGATGGAGTCCCAAGTGCAAGACTTTGTCCCAATATATGATGATGTATGACTGAAGATGATAAGCATGGAATGAAGGCATGGAACCACAGAATTTAATATTCCCTCTGAGGAGAAGAAAAGTTGTCCTTAGCTGACCCTGATCATGGAGCGCTTCAATAAATACCTACTTAAAAGGTATAACGCCTACTATGATGAAGTTTCTATTTCTGGCCTGGATTATGTACTCAGGAAAGAAACCCAATATTGCCGTTATATAGTTTTAGAACTTATTTTCCCATAGACTTCTGTTCGGATCAGTGGTACTCTGGTGGCCTCAAGACTACATTGTTTTCTCCAGGTTTATTTCCTGAATAAATTAACCGGTTAATGACTCATCATGAGCAGCAGGACAATGCCGCATCAGGACAAGCAAACTTGTCCTTCTGATCACGCGGGTGTAACAAGTACGTGTCAGGGTATGTTCACATGGCCTGTTTTCGGAAGTTTTTCGGGCCGTAAACGCCCGAAAAACGTCTGAAAGATCGGAAGCAGAACGCCTCCAAACATCTGCCCATTGATTTCAATGGGAAAACCGGTGTTCTGTTCCAACAGGCCGTTTTTTTACCTCTGATCTCCACCATTGACCTTTTGAATGCCGCCATCAACGCTGATCGCAGCCTTTAATTGCGTCAAAGGGAATGCCTGTGACGCAGCATTCAAGGTTAATATCTTATATGAACAGAAAGCCCAGGGTCCACTAAAGGACCCTAGAGCTCTCTAATCATATTTCAGGTCGTTAGCGTATACTTAGGTCTCAGGAGACCGTTAGTCAAGCATTGCAGCAGCGGTCACATCGAACAAAATAACGTCATCTCAGACAGAAGGTCAGCAGGGACGCATCGCTGCGGGAGACCAGGAGAGGTGAGTATGTTATTTTTCTATTTTAGCGGTAGAATCGTAAGTGCCCCGATTGCCCTGTTTGACTCACTGATGTCTTCCAGGCCTGTATCCAAGTTGCGTCAAACAGGGCAATTGGGAAACACTAAGCCGCAATTTGCGGTAAATTTATTTAGAACGGATCAAGCAATTTAAAAGAAATCGGCCCTAAAACGAATTTCAGGAAATACGCTAATCTTTAGTAAAGGTAATGCAAGAAGGCCACACTAAAATGGTAGGAATAAAATAAAAATAAAAGAGTATTATAAGGAATAAAATAAAGTTAGAATAATTTAAAAATATTGTCTTAAAAGTTAGTACATTTCCATTTATCATTATTAATATCAATGTGCAGTTTATTACATTTACCAAATATAATGCTTTCCCCTGTAACAAGAACATAACTACTATAATACTGCCCCCATGTACAAGAATATAACTATTATAATACTGCCCCCTATATAAAAGAATATAACTACTATAATTCTGCCCCCTATATACAAGAATATAACTACTATAATACCGCCCCTATATACAAGAATATAACTACTAGAATACTGCCCTACTGTACAAAAATATAACTACTATAATACTGCCCCCCATGTACAAGAATATATCTATTATAATACTGCCCCAATGTAGAAGAATATAACTACTATAATACTGCCCCCCATGTACAAGAATATAACTACTATAATACTGCCCCTATATACAAGAATATAACTATTATACTACTGCCCCTATATACAAGAATATAACTACTATAATACTGCCCCCTATGTACAAGAATATAACTACTATAATACTGTCCCCTATATACAAGAATATAACCACTATAATACTAACCCTATATACAAAAATATAACTACTATAATACTGCTCCCTATGTACAAGTATACAACTATTATAATAATGCCTCTATGTATAAGAATATAACTATTATACTACTGCTCCTATACAGAAGAATATAACTACTATAATACTGCCCCCTATGTTCAAGAATAAAACTAATATAATACTGTCCTCTATATACAAGAATATAACAACTATAATACTGCTCCCTATGTATAAGAATATAACAACTATAATACTGCTCCCTATGTACAAGAATATAACTACTATAATACTGCCCCCTATGTATAAGAATATAACTACTATAATACTGCCCCTATGTACAAGAATAAAACTAGTATAATACTGCCCCTATATACAAGAATATAACTACTATAATACTGCCCCCTATGTACAAGAATATAACTACTATAATACTGCTCCTATATGCAAGAATATAACTACTGTAATAGTGCCCCTATATATAAGAATATAACTACTATAATACTGCTCCTATATACAAGAATATAACTACTATAATACTGCCCCCTATATACAAGAATATAACTACTATAATACTGCCCCGTATGTATAAGAACATGACTACAATTATACTGCCACCTATGGACAAGAAAATAACTACTGCCTCTTATAAAAAATAATATATTTAATATAACACCTTCCTCTACGTACAAGTATTCTTTTTCTGAGAATCCTAAATGTTGAAGCTTATTTAAAGGCTTTGTACACCTTTAAAAGCAACTTTATAAATACTTTTTAATAAAAAAGCAGCTGTACCTCAAAAAGTAAAACAAATTGACTAAACTTTTTATAAAAAATAAAATAAAAAATGCATTTCAAAGTGTTCATAGCATTTAAGGAATATCCACAAAAAAAAAAAATTAATACTAAACAAACAATATAATTCAAAGGCAACGTAACATACTGTATGGCATTTGCGAAATCTTTTAATATAAAAGTAGTAGCTCTAATTTTGATGACAAATTATTGGGCCATGTATTGGTCCAGCATACAGGTACATGACATTGTTACATCAACATGCAAATAATTGTATTGGTTTTTTTAAACATATTATAGCTACTTTATTTAAACTCTAATTTTTAAAAACGTATTTTTTTGTTACATTTTGGCATGCCGTATTTTCCTCTTAACTAAGGGGAACTGACCACAAATACCTGTGCTGTTAAAGGCCTCCTGCATTTATTCTGGCTCGGCAGTATTCGCTCTGTTTTATGTTTGAGGGAACTGGAGACATTTTCTCTGACTGTGGAGAACTTTACAGTTGAAGTCTTTTTGGGTTATGCATTTTTATATGTTCTCTTCTTTTCTATAATCAGCTAGAATACGAATTTACTGCTAACAGTTTAGTAATTCATTGCTGGAATGTATATATACAGTACATACCTGAATATGTACACATTGCAAAGTTCAGAATTTTCTGGACTCCTCTGACTATATAGGGCATAAAATTATTAGAGAATGATTCCATTTAAATATAATTATTCTCCAATACTTTTCAAATTCCTGACTATAGAAGGCAGTATTATAGTAATTATATTCTTGTATATAGGGGGGCAGTATTATAGTAGTTATATTCTTGTACATAGGGGCAGTATTAAAGTAATTATATTCTTGTACATGGGGACAGTATTATAGTAGTTATATTCTTGTATATAGGGGACAGTATTATAGTAGTTATATGCTTGTATATAGGGGGTATTATTATAGTAGTTATATTCTTGTACATAGCAGGCAGTATTACAGTAGTTATATGCTTGTATATAGGGGGTATTATTATAGTAGTTATATTCTTGTATATAGGGGGCAGTATTATAGTAGCTATATTCTTGTATATAGGGGGCAGTATTATAGCAGTTCTATTCTTGTCCATAGGAGAGGATAGACGTGTGCTTGTGAGCTCCCTGTTAGGACTATGCATGGCTTCTGACCCAGGTGGAGGGGAGGGGTCCTGGGCTGATGATCCTGGGAAAGCCCAGAGTCTGGAGTTTGGCCTGCAGCATGGAGATGGTGGAGGTGAAGATCTGGAAATGGTGGCTGGTGAGTCAACTGAATCTCATGATGTTGGTGAATTGTGCACAAAAATGACAAAGAAAAATATCTTTAAAATGGAAATGCAAGTTCGCAAATTGAGAACTGAAATTAACCAAGAGACTGATCCAAAGGCAAAGCTGATGAAATGTGAGTGTCTGGATGTTTGCACACGTGAGCTGGTGATATTGAAGGAGAGATTGCAGAAAGAATCATGCACAGTGCCCAAAATAAAGAACCGGGCAATGGAGAATAAAAGGGAGACTAGAGCCCAAACTGTGAAGAGAAAAAATATCATTGCAAAAAAAGACACTGACTATAATGCTGTGTATAATATTGTGGCGCAGGGAAACCCTGGAAGATATGAGTGTGCAGTGGCTGGAGGTTCACATCTCTCATCATGTGTGGGGTCTGTGCAATCAGCCAACACAAATGCTGCTAAAGCTGCAGAGAAATGTGTGCCAGCTGACGAGGGGTTAACTGCAGTAGACTCTATGTGCAGTACTGATGAAGTAAATGCGAGTGGCACTCCTGGGAGTGAGCAAGAAAGTGCCTCATGTCCTGACATTATAAGTGAGACCTCGCTCACCGCGGTGATTGACAGTCTGATATCTGATGAACCAGCGGCACAGGCTGAGGCGGACATTGCAGACCCTGTGCTGGAGGTTCAGCCGTCCGCAGTGTCAGTGAATGGAGTGCAGGTTACACAGCGATCAGGAGCAGACACAGGAGGATCTGCAGTACAATCAGGTGAGGAGAGGTCCAGTCCTGACCCACCTGCTGACAGTCCTCAGTACAGGAGACTGTTCTCCAGCGTCACAAGACCGACTAACCCCGCACCTCAGAGGAGGAACGCGGTCAGAATCAGGTACTCGGGACCAGAGGAAAACATCCCTTCCAGACTCTACATTGGGAAAGTTTTGTTGAAGGAGTTTATGAAGTTTAAAGCTTCTGAGGTGTTCGCTCTGATCCACGTTCCCTCCAGCAGGAATTATGACATCAGTTTCAAGCTGCAATATAGTCTAGACTTGTTCTGGAGTATTTATAACGATACAAAGGAGCACGCGATGTGGGAGCATCTACATGTCATCCAGCTGACTAAACCCCAGGTAGTCACCGCCACCGTCCTGTTCCAGTCTGAGGTGGTGGCTCTGGCAGATTTGCAGCACTGGTTGAGCAGATATTGTGAGGTGAAGAGACTGCCAACAAAGATCTATGATGAGGAGGAGATCTGGAATGGAGGATATTCTGTCAAGATCCAGCTGGTTCAGGAGAATGGAGTGACCAGACATCTGCCGCACTCCTTCTACCTGGGCTCGGAGAGAGGCATATGTTACTACCCTGGTCAACCGCGACGGTGCCATAGATGTGGGGGCAGACACCTGGCATTCAACTGTTCCCGTATTAAGTGCTCACTATGTGGTCAGTTTGGGCATGTGAAGGACGAGTGTACAGGACCTGTCATCTGTAACCTGTGCTTAGGACCTGGACATACATTCCGGGAGTGTCCACATGCAGAACATAATAAAGAGGAGACCTTTAAAGAAGCCATGGAGGAAGAGCAGGAGGATGTCTCCATATGTGTAGATACAACCCCAGAACCTGGAAGCCCCAGCGATGATGTAAGCCGAAGTACCAGAGACCCTGCTCCAGGGACGAATGTCCCATCTGTGGATGCTGCAGAAGTGTCACCAGCCACTGAAAATAGAGGTCATGCTAAAAGTAAAATATCCAGTCACTCTGTCACCAAAACATCTAAAAATCTGCCCAACACCAGTAAGGAACCAGCTGATCCAGCTGCAGCGACCAGTAAGGAACCAGCTGATCCAGCCGCAGCGACCAGTAAAAAACCAGCTGATCTAGTCGCAGCGACCAGTAAAGAACCAGCTGATCCAGCCGCAGCGACTAGTATGGATGAGGAGGGATTTCAGACGGTTAAAAGGAGAAGTAAAACAGATGATTCTTCGAGGAAAAAAATCACTGCTGCAAAGAAATCACCGGAGTCTCCAGTGCTGGCGATAACGGGGGGACGTTACTGTGCGCTGGGAGAAGATGACCAGGAAGAAGAAGCAGAGATGGAGCAAGTCTCCTCACGCAACCCAGACGACGAACCTCAGGATGAAGACTCTGACCCCCCAATGTCCACCAAAAGATGGGGTGTAACGGGACATAGCAGTGGAAGAAGGAAAAAAAGTAGGAAAGATCTGTAACCAGGATGATGCTGAAAATCACCTCCATCAATGTGAACAGTGTGAAGAATAGGAGCAGGCGGCAGGCGATATTCCAGCGTCTGTCTGACGACAAATCTGACATCATCTTTATACAAGAGACTTATCTGAAGAGCAATGCTCAGGTGTATGCAGCCAAGAGAGACTGGAGACACGGACCATCATTCTGGTCCTTTGGACTGGAACGAAATGATGGTGTAGGAATTCTATTTAATAATATGGACGTACAAGTGGAGAAAGTCCTGGAGCTCTGCTCCGGCCGCTGCCTGATGCTGGACTTTACCCTGGACACTGTACATTATAGAGTCATTAATATCTATGCCCAGCAAACCAGGAAAGAGAGGAGGGAATTATTCCAAAATATTAAGCCCTATTGTTTTACTTCTAAGGTCTTTATTTTGAGTGGTGACTTCAATAGTGTCTCCAGTAATGTGGATCGTTCCAGTAGTCACAAAAGATTGAGATATGATGAAAATTTTCTCAATAGTCTAGTCCAGCAGGCTCATTTAGTGGACCCCTATGGTCTACATTGTAGTCGTAAAGCTTACACTTATCATAAGGGAGGTCATGCAAGCAGAATAGACCGTGTGTACATTAAGAAAGAATTGAAGTGTTCTCAGTATAGGATAAGTCCTATAGAGTTCTCCGACCATTGTATGGTGAGTGTAACGCTGGATCTGGACGATGCTGTGGTCTATGGTAAGGTTTACTGGAAGGTAAATAGCTCTGCGCTCCAGGATCCACAGTTTAAAGAGTCCTTTATCACATTTTATAACGACCGGAGAACTACCCAGTGTATGTGCGATGATACAGCGGAGTGGTGGGAGGACATGAAAAGAGACATCAAGCAGTTTATTATAAGAGCTGCAAAGAGACGGAGTAATATGGAGTATATGAGGTATTCTGCCCTGAGACTGCTGCTGAGCCGTCTATATAGTAAGATGAATAGTGGAGAGCAGGTAGACGGAGAGAGCGTCCGCCAGATAAAGCAGAAGATGAGACAGCTGCAGTATGATCGCCTCAAGTCCCTGAAGGCAGAAGGCCAGTTTGATAGTTGGGGGGTTCATACCCCAGATCCCTTTATTGCCTGTAAGAACCGGGTTAGTAAGAAACGTCTGGTGAGTCTATTAGATGAGAACGGGATGGAGCAATCAGAACAGAAAAAACTTCATAAAATCATTGGAAATTATTATGGAAAACTGTTTGAAGGGAGTCAGATTAGAGATGGCGACATAAAGGCCTATCTGAAGAGTGTGACCCTGCCAAAATTAGATCCAGCGCAGGCAGATGGCATGGCTGACCCTATATCTGAGGAGGAGGTAAAGAGGAGCATCGACTCCTTAAAAACCAAGAAGAGTCCTGGTCTGGACGGCCTGACCAACGAGTTTTATAAGGAGTTCAGGGATTTATTGGCCCCTGACCTGGTGCAGGTATATAATGATTGCCTCTCTGCTGGGAAACTTTTACAATCGCAGTATAAATCTGTTCTAGTTCTCCTAGCAAAGAAGGGAAATCTGAAAGATTTAAAAAATTGGCGTCCATTGTCCCTGCTGAACACTGATTATAAAATCCTGGCCAAGATCTTGTATTACAGGCTGAGTGAGGTGGCGGATGATCTCATCATCCCTAATCAGACGTGTGGTGTGAAAGGCCGGACTATAGAGGACTCCTTGCTGCTGATGAGAGAATCCATGACTTATATTAAGCAGCATGAGGTGGGGACATATATAGTAGGCTTAGACCAGAGTAAGGCCTTTGATAGAGTCCATCATGACTACCTGTATCAGGTGTTGTTGGAGTACGGCCTTCCTGCGCAGTTTGTACAATGGCTGCAGGTTCTGTATAAGGAGGCAGTTAGCCGGCCTCTGATTAATGGTTACTTGGCAGACGCCTTCAGTATAAAGTCGGGTGTGCGGCAAGGCTGCCCTCTCAGCCCATTATTATATGTGTTTAGTCTGGATCCATTTTTAAGGAAATTGCAGGACAATAAAAAGTTTATGGGGTTGAAATGTCATTTGCAGAATAAAGTAGAGGAGATAAAGTTCTGCGCCTATGCGGATGATGTGACGGTCATGTTGTCTTCTGCTGGTGACTGTGCAGCTCTACAGCAAGAGATAGCCAGGTTTTCCCAGGTGTCTAATTCTGCTGTGAATATGGAGAAGAGCGAGGCCTTGTGGTTGGGAAGTGACAGCGATGTCTTCTCGGTGCCCTTCAGAACAGTTCAGGAGAAGATAAAGATTTTGGGGGTTGTGTTTGGAGCTGTGGATGAAGGGAAGGTGAACTGGGAGGGGAAGTTAGCGCTGTGTGAGCAGAAGGTGCTGAGCTGGAAGCACTGGCGGCTGACGTATCAGGAGAAGGTCCGCCTGTTGAAGAGCTTCCTCCTCCCGCTCTTCCTATATATCAGTGTGGTGTTTCCAGTACCGGATACTTTACTTCCCAGACTGACAAACGTTTTCTTCCGCTTCTTGTGGGGTAACAGGGTCAATGTAGTCAGGAGGAACATTGTCTATCTCCCTCATAAGGAAGGTGGTCTCTCCATGCCCTGCCCGGAGCTCTTCTTTAGTCTTATGTTTCTGATGAAGAATTTTTTATTTTGTAAGAATGCTGAGGTGAAGCCATGGGGCAGTTTGTTTAAAAGTCAGATCCAGCAGTTTGTGTCTGTGTGGTCAATAGGTGACCCCATAAAGAGGATCTCAGGGCGCATTAAGAATAACGTGTCTTGGTATGGAGTCAATATAATCAGGAAGATCATTAAATGGAAGATCTTATATGATGATGTCAAGTTACTCCATAGGAAGGAGTTGTACAAGAAGCTCCTTAGATGTCAGTTCACTGTCCATATACAATTGAGGGAAGCCCCGAGCCTTGATATAAGACAGGCTGCAAAAATCCTGGATGACTCTAGAGTTCCTCCGCACATGAGGGACGTGGCATGGTTAGGATTCCATGGCAAAATGTATGTTAGAGTCAACCTTAAGTGTAGATTCATGTTGGACAGATTCTGTCCTAGAGAAGAGTGTCCCCAGATACTAGAGACCATGGAACATCTACTGCTAGAGTGTCCTTTCAGTATACAATTATGGGAAGCTGTGTCCCTGTCCCTGCAGTTACCACATCTAGTGGGACAGCCATACTCTCAGCTACTGTATGGAGACTTCCAGCCTGAACTTAGTGTATATGATAGAAGTTCATTATATGTCATAAATGTGGTGACCCTGTATCATCTGTGGTGTGCGCGATGCAGCCTGGTCATCAATAAAGAAGAACTCTCCTGTAATACTGTCAGGCAGAATATCTTGGAAAGTCTTAAGACTGTGTATAGGAAAGATATGGAAAATAATTTGAATTTATACTGGAGGAATATTAATATATCATGCTTTGTTTAATATTTGTGATGTTATTAAGAGACAAGTTTTGTTCTATATTTGTCATGACTGTCTTGTAAATACATTGTAATATTTTGTTGCAAGTTTTCAAATAAAAAAAGATCATTATAGTAGCTATATTCTTGTATATAGGGGGCAGTATTATAGCAGTTATATTCTTGTACATAGGAGCAGTATTATAGTAGTTATATTCTTGTATATAGGGGGCAGTATTATAGTAGTTATATTCTTGAATATAGGGGGCAGTATTATAGTAGTTATATTCTTGTACATAGGGGGCAGTATTATAGTAGTTATATTCTTGTACATAGGGGGCAGTATTATAGTAGATATATTCTTGTATATAGGGGGAAGTATTATAGTAGTTATATTCTTGTACATAGGGGCAGTATTATAGTAGTTATATTCTTGAATATAGGAGACAGTATTATAGTAGTTATATTCTTGTACATAGGGGGCAGTATTATAGTAGTTATAATCTTGTACATAGGGGCAGTATTATAGTAGATATATTCTTGTATATAGGAGCAGTATTATAGTAGTTATATTCTTGTATATAGGGGCAGTATTATAGTAGTTATATACTTGTACATAGGAGGCAGTATTATAGAAGTCATATTATTGCATATAGGAGCAGTATTATAGTAGTTATATTCTTGTTAATAGGGGGCAGTATTATAGTAGTCATATTATTGCACATAAGGAGCAGTATTATAGAAGTTATATTCTTGTATATAGGGGCAGTATTATAGTAGTTATATTCTTGTATATAGAGGCAGTATTATAGTAGTTATATTCTTGTATATAGGGGCAGTATTATATTAGTTATATTCTTGTATATAGGGGGCGGTATTATAGTAGTTATATTCTTGTCCATAGGAGAGGATAGACGTGTGCTTGTGAGCTCCCTGTTAGGACTATGCATGGCTTCTGACCCAGGTGGAGGGGAGGGGTCCTGGGCTGATGATCCTGGGAAAGCCCAGAGTCTGGAGTTTGGCCTGCAGCATGGAGATGGTGGAGGTGGTGATCTGGAAATGGTGGCTGGTGAGTCAACTGAATCTCATGATGTTGGTGAATTGTGCACAAAAATGACAAAGAAAAATATCTTTAAAATGGAAATGCAAGTTCGCAAATTGAGAACTGAAATTAACCAAGAGACTGATCCAAAGGCAAAGCTGATGAAATGTGAGTGTCTAGATGTTTGCACACGTGAGTTGGTGATATTGAAGGAGAGATTGCAGAAAGAATCATGCACAGTACCCAAAATAAAGAACCGGGCAATTGAGAACAAAAGGGAGACCAGAGCCCAAACTGTGAAGAGAAAAAATATCATTGCAAAAAAAGACACTGACTATAAGACTGTGTATAATATTGTGGAGCAGGGAAACCCTGGAAGATATGAGTGTGCGGTGGCTGGAGGATCACATCTCTCATCATGTGTGGGGTCTGTGCAATCAGTCAACACAAATGCTGCTAAAGCTGCAGAGAAATGTGTGCCAGCTGACGAGGGGTTAACTGCAGTAGACTCTATGTGCAGTACAGATGAAGTGAATGCGAGTGGCACTCCTGGGAGTGAGAAAGAAAGTGCCGCATATACGGACATTGTAAGTGAGACCTCGCTCAGCGCGGTGATTGACAGTCTATCTGATGAACCAGCGGCACAGACTGAGGCGGACATTGCAGACCCTGTTCTGGAGGTTCAGCCGTCCGCAGTGTCAGTGAATGGAGTGCAGGTTACACAGCGATCAGGAGCAGACACAGGAGGATCTGCAGTACAATCAGCTGAGGAGAGGTCCAGTCCTGACCCACCTGCTGACAGACCTCAGTACAGGAGACTGTGCTCCAGCGTCACAAGACCGACTAACCCCGCACCTCAGAGGAGGAACGCGGTCAGAATCCGGTACTCAGGACCAGAGGAAAACCTCCCCTCCAGACTCTACATTGGGAAAGTTTTGTTGAAGGAGTTTATGAAGTTTAAAGCTTCTGAGGTGTTCGCTCTGATCCACGTTCCCTCCAGCAGGAATTATGACATCAGTTTCAAGCTGCAATATAGTCTAGACTTATTCTGGAGTATTTATAACGATACAAAGGAGCACGCGATGTGGGAGCATCTACATGTCATCCAGCTGACTAAACCCCAAGTAGTCACCGCCACCGTCCTGTTCCAGTCTGAGGTGGTGGCTCTGGCAGATTTGCAGCACTGGTTGAGCAGATATTGTGAGGTGAAGAGACTGCCAACAAAGATCTATGATGAGGAGGAGATCTGGAATTGAGGATATTCTGTCAAGATCCAGCTGGTTCAGGAGAATGGAGTGACCAGACATCTGCCGCACTCCTTCTACCTGGGCTCGGAGAGAGGCGTATGTTACTACCCTGGTCAACCGCGACTGTGCCATAGATGTGGGGGCAGACACCTGGCATTCAACTGTTCCCGTATTAAGTGCTCACTATGTGGTCAGTTTGGGCATGTGAAGGACGATTGTACAGGACCTGTCATCTGTAACCTGTGCTTAGGACCTGGACATACATTCCGGGAGTGTCCGCATGCAGAACATAATAAAGAGGAGACCTTTAAAGAAGCCATGGAGGAAGACCAGGAGGATGTCTCCATATGTGTAGATACAACCCCAGAACCTGGAAGTCCCAACGATGATGTGAGCCAAAGTACCAGAGACCCTGCTCCAGAGGCGAATGTCCCATCTGTGGATGCTGCACAAGTGTCACCAGCCACTGAAAATAGAGGTCATGCTAAAAGTAAAATATCCAGTCACTCTGTCACCAAACATCTGCACGACACCAGTAAGGAACCAGCTGATCCAGCCGCAGCGACCTGTAAGGAACAAGCTGAGTCGGCCGCAGTGACCAGTAAGGAACCAGCTGATCCAGCCGCAGCGGCCAGTAAAAAAACCAGCTGATCTAGCCGCAGCGACCAGTAAAAAAACAGCTGATCCACCCGCAGCGACCAGTATCGATGAGGAGGGATTTCAGACGGTTAAAAGGAGAAGTAAAACAGATGATTCTTCTAGGAAAAAAATCACTACTGCAAAGAAATCACCGGAGTCTCCAGTGCTGGCGATAACTGGGGGATGTTATTGTGCGCTGGGGGAAGATAAACAGGAAGAAGCAGAGATGGAACAAGTCTCCTCACACATCCCAGACAACGAACCTCAGGATGAAGATGCTGACCCCCCAATGTCCACCAAAAGATGGGGTGTTACAGGACATAGCAGTGGAAGAAGGAAAAAAAGTAGGAAAGACATGTAACCAGGATGAGGCTGAAAATCACCTCCATCAGTGTGAAGAATAGGAGCAGGCAGCGGGCGATATTCCAGCGTCTGTCTGACGACAAAACCAATGTCATCTTTATACAAGAGACTTATCTACAGAGTAATGTCCCTGCTGTGTCCCTGTCCCTGCAGTCACCACATCTAGTGGGACAGTGAAACTCTCAGCTGCTGTATGGAGACTTCTACCCCGAACTCCGTTTATATTATAGTGGCTTACTATATGTCATAAATGTGTTGACCGTGTACCCTGTGTGGTGTGCGCGATGCTGCCCGGTCACCAATAATGAAGAACTCTCCTGTAATTCTGTCTAGAATAATATCATGAAAAATAGTTGAAACAATCTATACTGGAGCAATATTCATATATTATGGTTTGTTTAATGATTGTGATGTTATTAAGAGACATACGTTTATTTTCTTTATCTGTTATGAGTGTATTGCAAAGGTATTGTAATATTTTGTTGCAAGTTTTCAAATAAAAAAGATTATAGTAGTTATATTCTTGTACATAGGGGGCAGTATTATAGTAGTTATATTCTTGTACATAGGGGGCAGTATTATAGTAGATATATTCTTGTATATAGGGGGCAGTATTATAGTAGTTATATTCTTGTACATAGGGGCAGTATTATAGTAGTTATATACTTGTACATAGGACGCAGTATTATAGTAGTCATATTATTGCACATAAGGAGCAGTATTATAGAAGTTATATTCTTGTATATAGGGGCAGTATTATAGTAGTTATATTCTTGTATATAGAGGCAGTATTATAGTAGTTATATTCTTGTATATAGGGGCAGTATTATATTAGTTATATTCTTGTATATAGGAGCAGTATTATAGTAGTTATATTCTTGTTCATAGGGGGCAGTATTATAGTAGTCATATTATTGCACATAAGGAGCAGTATTATAGAAGTTATATTCTTGTATATAGGGGCAGTATTATAGTAGTTATATTCTTGTATATAGAGGCAGTATTATAGTAGTTATATTCTTGTATATAGGGGCAGTATTATATTAGTTATATTCTTGTATATAGGGGGCGGTATTATAGTAGTTATATTCTTGTATATAGGAGGCAGTATTATAGTAGTTATATTCTTGTGCATAGGAACAGTATTATAGTAGTTATGTTCTTGTACCTAGCGGGCATTATTATAGTAGTTATATTCTTGTACATAGGGGGCAGTATTATAGTAGTTATATTCTTGTATATAGGAGCAGTATTATAGCTGAAATTTGCTTACTGAAATTTTCATTTCCTGGAGTCCGGAGGCAGCACACAAATGAGATGTTGTCTCCCTAGATGTAATTAGAAGAGAACAGGTTAACAAGAAATAACCAATTAACTAGTAATGCAAGGACCTCCTATATAAGGCCCAGAGAAACCCCACCTCCTTGTATGGTATGTAGCAGTTAATATAATTAATCAGGGTGGGAAGCTGTGCTGCCTCCGGACTCCAGGAAATTAAAATTTCGGTAAGCAAATTTCAGCTTTCCTGATCGTCCGTAGGCAGCACACAAATGAGATTTGTAAAGCAATGTTTATAGGGTGGGAGATTCAGTCGCTTTATTTAACACCATTTTGCCAAAGGCTGAACCCGCGGAAGCAGAAACGTCCAACCTATAGTGACGGATGAAGGATGAAGGTTGAAGGTGATGCCCAAGTTGCTACTTTGCAGATCTGTTCCAAGGGCATACAACCAAATTCTGCCCATGAGGTTGCAATAGAACGAGTGGAGTGAGCTTTTACATGGATCAGAGCAGTCTGCCCGGACAGAGAATAACACAGACTGATGGTGTATTTTATCCATCTAGCCAGGGTAGCTTTACTGGTCTTTGGCTTTGCCATGAAATTGTAAGAATAAGGATTCTGAATGGTTGAGTTGTCTGAAGGTATGAGAGCACTGCTCTTTTTACATCCAGAGTATGTAGAGAGGTTTGATGATCCAATTCTGGTTCAGGAAAAAAAAGACAGCTAGGATGATTTCCTGTTCAACGTGTAACGCAGAAGGAATTTTTTGTCTGAAATTTGGAAAAGTTTGAAGGATAATGCAGTCATGTAATATGCGAGGATATGGCTCTTTGCATGACAGGGCCTGCAGTTCTCCTATTCTCTTTACCGAAGTGATTGCCACTAAGAATAGAGTTTTGAAGGATATGTGTTTCAGGCTCGCTTGGAGAATAGGTTCAAACGGAGGACCTGTTAATGCTTGGAGGCCCAAGGACAAATCCTACGGAGGAACAGGATTATGAACCTCAGGTTTTAGATTTCTTATAGCTTTGAAGAATCTACGGATCAGAGCCGGATTAGAAAATGTTGATTCTAATTGAGCATTTATGGCTGTGAAGTGCACCTTCAGCATGTTGTATTTAAGGCCTTTGTTGAAACCTTCTTGGAGAAATTGAAGAAAGGATACGAGAACATCCATAGAGACTGTTTGAGACACACCAGTTTTTATAGATATTCCAGACTCTATTGTACACAGAAATGGTGGCTAGCCGCCAGTAGTGTTTTAATGACCACTTCTGACAGGCCTGATTCAGCGGGAGTCCCTAAAACAGTAAGTTGCAGACCTGTTGGTGAAAGTAATCTTTCTGGATGAGGAGGTCTTTGTGGGCTGGCAGTTTCCAGAATCTGCCTCTAGAAAGATATAATGTAAGAGAAAACCATGCCCGGCGTGGCCAGAAGGGTATCACTGCGATGGCTTCTGCTTTCTCATCTAAGATTTTCCTGAGAAGTTTCTGAATTAGAGGAAGAGGCAGGAAGACATAGATCAACTTGTAGGACCAACTAATCGACTGTCTATGGCTACTGTGTGACCTATCGGGGACAGAGAACAAAAATACATTTTTGTTTTCGTGTTGTCCCATGATGCCATCACGTCTAGATCTGGTACTCCCATCCTCATGGGGATCGGTCTGAATATCTCTGGATTCAGGCTCCATTTTCCTGAATGTAGAGTGTTCCGACTTAGCCAGACTGCTTTGAGAGAACCCCGGATATGAACTGCCGAATATTCAGAAGATTGGATTCGGACCATATCATTATAGCTCTGCCCTCTTTGGTAAGTTGATGACTCCTCGTGCCGCCATGTTTGTTTATATAGTAGACTGATGCCAGGTTGTCTTGAAGATGGAGAATTAGATCTTCTTTGGAGGGGAGACAATCAGCCAGTCGCCTAGATATGGAAACACGGTTACCCCTTGGAGACGAAGAGCTGCAGTGAGAACTACCACAATTTTGGTGAACACCCGAGGTGTTGAGGTTAAGCCGAACGGGCGGCACTTGAATTGGTAGTGAAAAGTTTGTGACTTGTTCTGGATGGCTATCCAGAGATATTTCCGGTGGCTTTGTAAGATGGGAACATGTAGATATGCATCTGTAAGATCTATGGATGCCATAAACTGTCTTTTTGAAGAATGGCAAGGACAGAGCGAATAGTTTCCATCTAGAATTTTTTTTTTCTTTCAAGAACTTGTTTAGATATGTAATGTATATCTATAATTTGGCGCCATTTTTATTTTATTTTTTCTGGTTTTGTGACAAGAAAAAAATTCTGGAATATAGTCCTTTCCCTTTTTGTTTGGATGGGATCAATTCCAAGGCCCCTTAATTTATAAATTCTTGAACCAGATCAATCAATACTGGAGTTGCTTGATTGATGAAAAATTTGTACGGTTGGGGAAGCGTTTGAATTCTAGGGAATACCCCCTTTGAATTGTGGAGGACACCATCTCGTCTGAGGACTGAGGAGGTCTTTGACCAAATGGACAAAAAAAAATTTAGTCTTCCTCCCACCTGCGCTTTTACAGCTCTGGCATCATAAATCATTGGGTTTTGGGTTCTGCTTCTTTTTGAAGTTACCCGGGTTGTCTTGGCAAGGTCTGGACCGACACTGCTTATTCTGGAATTCTTTCTGAATTTTGGGGACCTCTTTCTTTTGAAAACGAAAAGGACCTAAAACTGGGATTAGGTATTTTCGTTTGAGGAAAGGAATGACCCTTCACATTCGCAAGAGCTTTCAACTGTGGACCAAACAGATTACCTGACTGAAAAGGCAAATTATAACAATTTGTCTTGGCAGGAATATCCCCATTCCAGAGCTTTAGCCATAGGGCTCTTCTGGCTGAATTAGCGGCAGTCATTGCTTTAAATGAATTTATAATAATATCAAGTGGAGCATCACAAAGAAATTCAGATGCATTTTTAATGAGAGGTAATGACGCTAAAGTGTCATCTCTAGGCACCCCATCCTCTAAACCTTCGGTTAACTGGCTTAACCACACACGTACGGCTCTAGCCACGGGACTGCAACCACTTTACATGAAGCAGCTGCAGATAAATAGGATTTATTTATTTTATTTATTTATTTATTTATTTTTTTAAATAACCCATCAGCCTTCCTGTCCATAGGGTCTGGAGCAGGGTAGAATCTGCTGATGGGAATATGGATTCTTTAGAGCGCTTGGCATCCATTTTTGGTACAGAGGCCCACTGATCCACATAATGAGAATACATTTTATAGGTGGATTTAAACCTTGCACTTTGCTCAAATCTCTCTCCAGGCTTAGGCCACTCTCTCTGCAAACACTCAGTGAGGACAGCGGCCAGGAAGACCTTTATCTTTAGTGATAGGAAAGTAAAAGAGCGGCTCTTTATTACACTTATACTTTGGGTCTTTTTTACACTTATCCTTTGGGTCTTTTTTAGACTCCATAGTGGCTTTTACCGCTTTAATGAGAGGGGGCAAAATTCTCTTTCTTGAGAAGAAAAAGATCCTCAGGATCATCAGAGTCTTCATCAATAGAAATATATTCCCCTTCAGATGATGGGGATACACTAGAGGATGATGGGGAAGTTGCTCTGGCTGGGTTATGCTTCCTCTTTTTATGAGAAGATTTAACCCCTTCAAATGTGGAGGAAAATTGCTCTTTAAACCAAGACAAGCAGGATTGGGCTTCAGCCCTCTGAGGATCCTGTTCCTCGGTGTCACAACATATAGAACATATATTTAATGTTGCGTCTTCAGACAGGGGCTGGCTACATTTCTCACGTATTCTATGTCTAAATTTTCTCTTTTTCTACTGACATGTCTGGAGGAGACATCTAGCAGAAAAAAAGAGAGAGAGCCATTAGGATAATGAGGCAACACCTGCAATCAACATGCAACATAGAAGTGGAAATAGAGCCCAGAAAACCAAACTCAGCAAGTCTAGACTAAGAGTTTTGGTAACAAAAGAGCAACAGCCGCTGTTTATAATGTATAGTACACACAGTAAATACATCAAACTTTTTCCACAGATGACCATCAGACTCCCATAGGGACACTACTCACGTGGCAGGAACAGACTTTTCTGCTGCTTAGGCAATGGTATAATCAAACACTTAGCGACAAAGTTTAAATATCCTCCGAAATCCCATGTATGCGCGCTTCCAAGCCCAGACTGCAACTACATCCCGCATACGGAAACAAGCAAGGGATTAACCTTAGATGGTGTAATCTTACGGCAAGCGAGATCGTGCATGCGCCATCTTTGCCCGGAGTTAAATGGTCAAACACCGGCACCTTCTTTGCACGATTCCCAGGAAGTGCATAGAGAAGGGAAAACCAGGTATGGCTGCCTAAGCAGGACACTGGTAGATTTGTGTGTCCAATATGCCAGTTGGACACACACATAGGTGCAGCAGATGCAGCACAGCGATAGACTTTTAAAATGAAAACAAAGAAATAAAAAAAACAAAGGGGCATAATGGCTCTTCGGGCCGAGGGACCTGAAACACTTCTGGTATACAGCCCGGCATGATAGATAAAGAAGGAAGGAAGAAAATAACTAAATAAGGACTCCAAAGGAGTCCCACCTGTAATCCTCTAAACATGAAGAGAAATAAAAATACAAGGAGGTGGGGTTTCATTGGGCCTTATATAGGAGGTCCTTGCATTACTAGTTAATTGGTTATTGCTTGTTAACCTGTTCTCTTCTAATTACATTTAGGGAGATAACATCTCATTTGTGTGCTGCCGACGGACGATCAGGAAAGTAGTTATATTCTTGTATATAGGAGAAGTATTGTAGTTATATTCTTGAACATAGGGGGCAGCATTATAGTAGTTATATTCTTGTATATAGGGGCAGTATTATAGTAGCTATATTCTTGTACATAGGGGGCAGCATTATAGTAGTTATATTCTTGTACATAGAGGGCAGTATTATAGTAGTTATATTCTTGTATATAGGGGTCAGTATTATAGTAATTATATTCTTGTATATAGGGGGCAGTATTATAGTAGTTATATTCTTGTATATGGGGGCAGTATTATAGTAGTTATATTCTTGTATATAGGGGGCAGTATTATAGTAGTTATATTCTTGTATATAGGGGGCAGTATTATAGTAGTTATATTCTTGTATATAGGGGTAGTATTATAGTAGTTATATTCTTGTACATAGGGGGCAGTATTATAGTAGTTATATTCTTGTATATAGGGGGCAGTATTATAGTAGTTATATTCTTGTATATAGGGGTAGTGTTATAATAGTTATATTCTTGTATATAGGGGGCAGTATTATAGTAGTTATATTCTTGTACATAGGGGCAGTATTATAGTAGTTATATTCTTGTATATAGGGGCAGTATTATAGTAGTTATATCCTTGTATAAAGGATGCAGTATTGTTGTAGTTATATTCTTGTACATAGGGGGCAGTATTAGGGCACGGCCAGGCGTGGCGGAATTGCTGTGGAATTCTCTAGCGGTCCTTTTTTACATTTGTTTTAATAAATTTTTAAGCAAGTTAGTTCAGACGTTGCGGAAAACTCCTTTGCAGACCATAGGCTGTGGTGCGGAATTTTCCCTCCGCAGCATGCACTATCTGTTGCGGAGAAGAAGCAGAATTTCACTGCAGATTTCAACCTTTGCAATGCAAAAACTAAAATCTGTGGCAAGTCCGCTGTCTTTTCTGCAACGTCTGAATTACCTGTCAAATATGCAAATGTTGGTGCAGATTGGTTGCGTAATTGCCCCAAATCTGCACCAACATTTGCAGCGGAAAACCTACGCCACGTCTGGCCGTGCCCTTATAGTAGTTATATTCTTGTACATAGGGGGCAGTATTATAGTAGTTATATTCTCGTACATAGGGGGCAGTATTATAGTAGTTATATTCTTGTATAGAGATGAGCGAACTTATCAAAAGTTCAGTTCAGCTAGTTCGCCGAATTTCACAAAAAAGTTCGGTTCGGACCGAACTAGTTCGGACCGAACCTGTCACTTCCGTGCGCCGAGCATGCTACTGTCCGGGGTGCTGATAGAGTTAATGGGCTGCACTAACTCTTTCAGCAACCTTGACAGTACATGCTCGGCGCGCGGAAAATACAATTTAAATGTAATAAAAAAATAAAAATTATACGTTCGTACTTACTTTCCTCCTGTCCGGCCTCCAGCGATGACGTTTCATCCCTTTCGCCGCTGCAGCCAATCACAGGCTGTAGTGGCGGTCACGCACGTTAGGATGACGCTTCATCCCACGTGACCGCCTCTGCAGCCAATCACAGGCTGCAGCGGCGACATGGATGAAACATCATCGCTGGAGGCCGGACAGGAGGAAAGTAAGTATGAACGTATTATTTTTTTTTTTTGGCATGTATGTATGTTGGCATGTATGTATGTATGTATGTATATTGGCATGTATGTATGTTGTCATGTATGTATGTTGTCATGTATGTATATATGTGCATGTATGTTTGCATGTATGTTGGCATGTATGTATATATGTGCATGTTTGTATGTATATTAGCATGTATATATTTGCATGTATGTTTGCATGTGTGTATGTTTGCATGTATGTATTTTTGCACGTATGTTGTCATGTATGTATGTATTAACAAAAATAGTGTGTAGGAAAGGCAGATCCAGCACTCAAATGATAAAAAATTCAATTTTATTAGGTCATGTTAAAAGGGATAAAACAACAATCCCGGGACCACGCTTACGCGTTTCAGACCGCTAGGGTCCTTAATCATAGCTTAATTGAAGCTATGATTAAGGACCCTAGCGGTCTGAAACGCGTAAGCGTGGTCCCGGGATTGTTGTTTTATCCCTTTTAACATGACCTAATAAAATTGAATTTTTTTATCATTTGAGTGCTGGATCTGCCTTTCCTACACACTATTTTTGTTACTACAACCTGCTGTCGACACAGGATTAAGCTCAGGAGGATCTACGAGCACCCACAGCTTCTTGGATTTTTATGCCTATTTAGGTATCAATCAAGCTTTACACAAAACGCATTGAAAAAACGCATTGGAAAAACGCAACTTGGTTATGAGGTGAGCAAAACTTGAGGTACAATCTTTTTCACTTTTCATGTATGTATGTATATATGTGCATGTGTGTATGTATATTTGTATGTATGTATGTTTGCATGAATGTATGTATGTATGTTTGCATGTATGTGTGTTTGCATGAATGTATGTATGTATGTATGCATGTTTGTATGTATATTTGCATGTGTGTATATGTATGTATGTATGTATGTATGCATGTATGTATGTTTGCATTTATGTATGTATGTATGTATGTTGGCATGTATGTATATTGTCATGTATGTATGTATGTATGTATGTATGTATGTATGTTGTCATGTATGTATATATGTGCATGTATGTTGGCATGTATGTATATATGTGCATGTGTGTATGTATATTTGCATGTATATATTTGCATGTATGTATGTATGTATGTTGTCATGTATGTATGTATGTATATATGTGCATGTATGTTTGCATGTATGTTGGCATGTATGTATACATGTGCATGTTTGTATGTATATTTGCATGTATATATGTTTGCATGTGTGTATGTTTGCATGTGTGTATGTTTGCATGTGTGTATGTATGTTTGCATGTATGTATGTATGTTGTCATGTATGTTTGTATGTATGTATGTTGTCATGTATGTATGTATGTATATATGTGCATGTATGTATGTTTGCATGTTTTTATTTTTGCATGTATGTTTGCATGTATGTTTATATATATGTGCATGCTTGTATATATGTATGTATGTATCTTTGCATGTTTGTTTGTATGTATGTATGTATGTTTTCATGTGTGTGTATGCATGTATGTATGTATGTATGTATGTATGTATGATAGTTTGCATGTATATATGTGTGTATGTTTGCATGTATGTATATTTGCATGTATATATGTGCATGCTTGTATGTATGTTTGTATATATGTATGTATGCATGTATGTTTGTTTGTATATATGTCTGTATGGCCATGTATGATACTGTCTGCTGGCGCCCTGTATCTAAGTCAACTTCACGGCAGGCTTCTATACATGGTATAACAGTCAGTATCACACATTAAACTGAATCTAAGCCTACGACATGTTTTATTTAATTTTTTTTTTCACAGGTTTGGTGTTTGGACTACGTCGGTTTCGAGGACTACTTAGATGACGTTTTTTTTTCTACAATAAAATGGTTAATGAGGGTTGTGTTGGGGGTGCTTTATTTCAATAAAATATTTTATCTATATCTTTGTCTTTTTCTTTTCAAATTTTATTACTACCACTTTAGTAATGGCCGCTGTCTGAGTGACAACATCCATTACTAAGGCGAGGCTTAGTGTTAGCCGGTGCAGAGGCTAACACTAACCACCATTATTACCCCGGTACCCACCACCACCAGGGGTGCCGGGAAGAGCCAGGTACGATCCAGTACCCGACCATCTGTTGTGATGGTCGGGCTCTGGGGCGGCCGCAGGCTGGTATTATGAGGCTGGGAAGGACCAAAAACAGTGGACCTTCCAACCCTTGTAATGCTAGGCTGCTGCTGTGTTGTATCTGGCTGGTTATAAAAGTGGGGGGGACCCCACGTCATTTTTTTTAATTTTTTTTTTTTTTAACAAAGACATGGGGTTCCACCCAATTTATCATAACCAGCCACATACAACAGTGTTATTAGCCTGGGAATGACCAAAACCAGTGGCCCTTCCCACCCATGTAATGCCAGACTGCTGCGGCCTTGTATATGGCTGGTTATTAAAAATGTGGGGGACCCGTCTATTGCTAAATTTGTTAAATTCAAAAAAAAAACGACGTGGGGGTCCCCCCCATTTTTATAACCAGCCCGATACAACACAGCAGCAGCAGCCTAGCATTACAAGGGTGGGAAGGTCCACTGATTTTGGCCCTTCCCAGCCTCATAATACCAGCCTACGGCCGCCCCAGTACCCGACCATCACAACAGATGGTCGGGTACTGGATCGTACCAAGCTCTTCCCGGCACCCCTGGTGGTGGTGGGTACCGGGGTAATAATGGGTGGTTAGTGCTAGCCTCTGCACCGGCTAACACTAAGTATCGCCTTAATAATGGACGCTGTCAATCAGCCAACTGCCATTATCTAGGCACTAATAAAGTTTAAAAAAAAACACAAAGACAATTCTTTTTTATTGAAATAAGAAATCCCCAACAAAACCCTCGTTAACCATTTTATTAAAATTTGAAAAAACTTAGATCTACGCAGTAGTCCAACGAATCGAAGATGTAGTCCAATCAGTACATCAAAATCTGCAACAACATAAAAAAACAGTTATCAATGTGAACAATACCAATACTTCTACTCACCTACACACATGTATACACGCACACACAAACAAACAACCATACACAAACACACACATATATACACAAACACAAAATATACACACACACATAAACAGACAAACACACACACATATACACAAACTCACACATATACAAACAAAAACACACATATCCAAACACACACATACACACAGTTATACACACACATACACGAACACATATACACAAACACATATGCAAACAAAAACACACATACCCAAACACACACATATACACAAACACACCCATATATACACACAAACACACACACATAAACACACACCCATATACACACATATACACAAACACACACATATACAAAAACACACACAAACATCTACACACATATACACAAATACACCCATATATACACAAACATATACACAAACACATATACACAAACACACCCATATATACACAAACACACACACACACATATACACAAACACACATATAAAAACAAAAACAGACAAAGACACATACCCAAACACACATATATACACAAACACACACATACACAAACACGGTTTCTTTTAAATGCTGCTGGGGAACCCGCTCGATCCACTATATAAGGCTGCGCTACAGTGCAGCATTTAAAAGAAACAGGATCCTGACCTGTCCATAGAGTTTAAGGCAGCACAGAGTATTTCAGGAGATGAGCGTGCAGATTCAGTGCTGCTGTGAACTCTGCTCTTACCATTACGTAGCTCTCAGTCTGTTACCTCTCCTCCACTCCTGTCCTCCAGAACACCTTCACATGATTGGCAAGTCACCACGTAATGGTAAGAGCAGAGTTCACAGCAGCACAGAGTATTTCAGGAGATGAGCGTGCGGATCTTGTGCGGAGTGGTGACTTGCCAATCATGTGAAGGTGTTATTGAGGACAGGAGTGGAGGAGAGGTAACAGACTGAGCTACGTAATGGTAAGAGCAGAGTTTACAGCAGCACAGAATCTGCACGCTCCTCTCTTGAAATATTCTGTGCTGCTGTGAACTCTGCTCTTACCATTACGTAGCTCTCAGTCTGTTACCTCTCCTCTACTCCTGTCCTCAAGAACACCTTCACATGATTGGCAAGTCACCACCCCGCACAAGATCCGCACGCTCATCTCCTGAAATACTCTGTGCTGCTGTGAACTCTGCTCTTACCATTACGTGGTGACTTGCCAATCATGTGAAGGTGTTCTTGAGGACAGGAGTGGAGGAGAGGTAACAGACTGAGAGCTACGTAATGGTAAGAGCAGAGTTCACAGCAGCACTGAATCTGCACGCTCATCTCATGAAATACTCTGTGCTGCCTTAAACTCTGTGGACAGGTCAGGATCCTGTTTCTTTTAAATGCTGCACTGTAGTGTAGCCTTATATAGTGGATCGAGCGGGTTCCCTAGCAGCATTTAAAAGAAACAGGATCCTGACCTGTCCACAGAGTTTAAGGCAGCACAGAGTATTTCAGGAGATGAGCACGGGCAGCCGTTCGTTTTTCCGAGCCGTGCTCCCATTATGCACACGACCGTAAAAACACCCGTTATTGCGGGTCGTAATTACGACCCGCAATAACGGGCTCATAGACTTCTGTTACCCACGGGTACCTTTCCGTTTTCTCACGGGAAGGTGCCCGTGCCGTTAAAAAAATAGAACATGTTCTATTTTTCTATTTTACGGGCCATGCTGCTATAATTATAATGACAGCACGGTTCGCAAAAGCGGCCGGCTGCCCGTGGCCGGCCGTGCTCGTAATTACGAGTCGTAATTACGAGCACGGCCCGTAAAATAAAAAAATAGAACATGTTCTATCTTTTTAACGGCACGGGCACCTTCCCGTGAGAAACCGGGAAGGTACCCGTGGCTAACAGAAGTCTATGGGCCCGCTATTTCGGGTCGTAATTACGACCCGTGATAACGGGTGTTTTTATGGTCGACTCGTGTGCATGAGGCCCCATAATGACAGGTGGCTACATGTGTGCACCCGTCATTACGGCAGCATTGCTAGGCGACGTCAGTAAGGGTATGTGCACACACACTAATTACGTCCGTAATTGACGGACGTATTTCGGCCGCAAGTACCGGACCGAACACAGTGCAGGGAGCCGGGCTCCTAGCATCATATTTATGTACGATGCTAGGAGTCCCTGCCTCTCCGTGGAACTACTGTCCCGTACTGAAAACATGATTACAGTACGGGACAGTTGTCCTGCAGAGAGGCAGGGACTCCTAGCATCGTACATAACTATGATGCTAGGAGCCCGGCTCCCTGCACTGTGTTCGGTCCGATACTTGCGGCCGAAATACGTCCGTCAATTACAGACGTAATTAGTGTGTGTGCACATACCCTAAATAGTCACTGTCCAGGGTGCTGAAAGAGTTAACTGATCGGCAGTAACTGTTTCAGTACCCTGGACAGTGACTACCGATCACAGTACCTGTAAAAAAAAAGACGTTCATACTTACCGGGAACTCCCTGCTTCCTCCAGTCCGGTCTCCTGGCCGTTGCCTTGGTGACGCGTCCCTCTCGACATCCGGCCCGACATTCCTTGATGACGATGCAGCCCATGTGAGCGCTGCAGCCAATCACAGGCTGCCGCGGCCTCTGCAGCCAATCACAGGCTGCAGAGGCCTCTGCAGCCAATCACAGGCTGCCGCGTCAGAAAAGGTCGGACTGGAGGAAGAAGAGGGACTCGTTACCAAGACAACGACCGGGTACGTATGAAATGCTTTTTATTTTATTTTTAATCAGCAGCCTCTTTTCTCTATCAGTGATTGATAGAGACAAGTGGCTCCCGATTTGTATAATATTTTTGACCGGGTTCGGTCAAAACGGGTTCGGCCGAACTCGGTGAAGTTCGGATTCGCTGCGAACCGAACTTTTCCGGAAGTTCGGACCGAAACCGGGTTTGGTTGTCCCGGTTCGCTCATCTCTATTCTTGTATATAGGGGGCAGTATTATAGTAGTTATATTCTTGTACATAGGAGCAGTATTATAGTAGTTATATTCTTGAATATAGGAGCAGTATTATAGTAGTTATATTCTTGCATATAGGGGGCAGTATTATAGTAGTTATATTCTTATACATAGGGGGCAATGAGTAAAATGTATAACTTTTATTTCATAGCTATCTAAAAACAGGGGTACAATCACCACTGTGAAAAGCCCAACCGTGTATTTTAAAAACGTATTAAACAAATACTCCAAGTCCTAATTCGTTTGCGAACCCTCTATGACTGGGTATATAAACAGAGATAACAATTATGGAATCAGCGTTTGAACATTGGTGTAACAGTGGTTTAAACCCTAAAACACACCGGAGCCTGCAGTTAACAGCCAGTCTGTAAATCCATTGGGCCTCTTTCGCAGAATGAGGTTATCCCAATCCCCTCCCCGTTTAGGAGGACGTACCAGTTCAATTGCCTGAAATTTCAAACATTCTGCCCTGCCTTGATGTTTTGCATGTACATGTTTTGATGTGGACGTATGTCTCGAATTTGTAACATCTCCAACATGTTCCCTAATCCGGCGCCGAAACTGCCGCACCGTTTTGCCCACATAATTCAGTGGGCATGGACATGTAATTAAATAGACCACACCAGCCGTTTTGCAGTTTACGAAATCTCGGATGTCATACTCGATCTTGGTGGTGACACTTTTGAATTTTTTCCCACTTTGGATAAAGTCACAGGCTCTACAACTACCACATCTGTGTGTGCCCGGTATCTGCCTATCCAACCAAGTGCCTTTTTGTGTTATAGGGTCAAAACAGCTCTGCATCACCCTATCCCTAATGTTTTTACATCTACGGAACGTGACTGAAGGCCATTGTGTTATCTGATCCGCCAGGTCCGCGTCGGCACCTAGGATACGCCAGTACCTTTTGAGTATTCGCAAACGAATTAGGACTTGGAGTATTTGTTTAATACGTTTTTAAAATACACGGTTGGGCTTTTCACAGTGGTGATTGTACCCCTGTTTTTAGATAGCTATGAAATAAAAGTTATACATTTTACTCATTTATCACTTCAGTGAATTTACAATTTTTCATATTTGTGGGAGCACAATATATATATCGTTTAAATACAGTGAATTATACATAGGGGGCAGTATTATAGTAGTTATATTCTTGTACATAGGAGCAGTATTATAGTAGTTCTATTCTCGTACATAGGGGCAGTATTATAGTAGTTATATTCTTGTACATAGGGGCAGTATTATAGTAGTTATTTTCTTGTACATAGGAGGCAGTATTATAGTAGTTATATTCTTGTACATAGGGGGCAGTATTATAGTAGTTATATTCTTGTACATAGGAGGCAGTATTATAGTAGTTATATTCTTGTATATAGGGGCAGTATTATAGTAGTTATATTCTTGTACATAGGAGGCAGTATTATAGTAGTTATATTCTTGTATATAGGGGCAGTATTATAGTAGTTGTATTCTTGTACATAGAGGCAGTATTATAGTAGTTATATTCTTGTATATAGGGACAGTATTCTAGTAGTTATATTCTTGTATATAGGAGGCAGTATTATAGTAGTTATATTCTTATACATAGTGGGCAGTATTATAGTAGTTATATTCTTGTACATAGGGGCAGTATTATAGTAGTTATTTTCTTATACATAGTGGGCAGTATTATAGTAGTTATATTCTTGTACATAGGAGCAGTATTATAGTATTTATATTCTTGTATATAGGAGGCAGGCAGTATTATAGTAGTTATAGTCTTGTATATATGAGCAGTATTATAGTAGTTATATTCTTGTATATAGGAGCAGTATTATAGTAGTTATATTCTTGTATATAGGGGCAGTATTATAGTAGTTATAGTCTTGTACATAGGGGCAGTATTATAGTAGTTATTTTCTTGTACATAGGAGGCAGTATTATAGTAGTTATATTCTTGTATATAGGGGCAGTATTATAGTAGTTATATTCTTGTACATAGGGGCAGTATTATAGTAGTTATTTTCTTGTACATAGGAGGCAGTATTATAGTAGTTATATTCTTGTACATAGGGGGCAGTATTATAGTAGTTATATTCTTGTACATAGGAGGCAGTATTATAGTAGTTATATTCTTGTATATAGGGGTAGTATTATAGTAGTTATATTCTTGTACATAGGAGGCAGTATTATAGTAGTTATATTCCTGTATATAGGGGCAGTATTATAGTAGTTGTATTCTTGTACATAGAGGCAGTATTATAGTAGTTATATTCTTGTATATAGGGACAGTATTCTAGTAGTTATATTCTTGTATATAGGAGGCAGTATTATAGTAGTTATATTCTTATACATAGTGGGCAGTATTATAGTAGTTATATTCTTGTACATAGGGGCAGTATTATAGTAGTTATTTTCTTATACATAGTGGGCAGTATTATAGTAGTTATATTCTTGTACATAGGGGCAGTATTATAGTAGTTATATTCTTGTACATAGGAGCAGTATTATAGTAGTTATATTCTTGTATATAGGAGGCAGACAGTATTATAGTAGTTATATTCTTGTATATATGAGCAGTATTATAGTAGTTATATTCTTGTATATAGGAGCAGTATTATAGTAGTTATATTCTTGTATATAGGGGCAGTATTATAGTAGTTATAGTCTTGTACATAGGGGCAGTATTATAGTAGTTATATTCTTGTATATAGGGGGCAGTATTATAGTAGTTATATTCCTGTATATAGGGGGCAGTATTATAGTAGTTATATTCTTGTACATAGGGGGCAGTAGCATAGTAGTTATATTCGTGTATATAGGGGCAGTATTATAGTAGTTATATTCTTGTACATAGGAGCAGTATTATAGTAGTTATATTCTTGTATATATGAGCAGTATTATAGTAGTTATATTCTTGTATATAGGAGCAGTATTATAGTAGTTATATTCTTGTATATACGGGCAGTATTATAGTAGTTATATTCTTGTATATAGGGGCAGTATTATAGTAGTTATATTCTTGTATATAGGGGGCAGTATTATAGTAGTTATATTCTTGTACATAGGAGCAGTATTATAGTAGTTATATTCTTGCACATAGGTGGCAGTATTATAGTAGTTATATTCTTGTATATAGGAGCAGTATTATAGTAGTTATATTCTTCTATATAGGGGCAGTATTATAGTAGTTATATTCTTGTATATAGGGGACAGTATTATAGTAGTTATATTCTGGTATATAAGGGGCAGTATTATAGTAGTTATATTCTTGTATATAGGGGCAGTATTATAGTAGTTATATTCTTGTACACAGGGTGTAGTATTAAATGTCCAGAAATCGCACTGGTGGTTCTGTGCTCCGGATGCAAACCAATATAGTTTTTGTAAATAACTCCAGTAAAGAAATGGCACCAAAATGGCCACTCTCAGGGTTTTTATATTTGCATATCACTATGATGTCATAATGGAGTAACTGACACACTTATTAGACTGTTGACATCACTGCAGTATGGCTACATTGCTCTATCATACTTATGACATCATTCCACTAACCTCAGGCACCCACTGGGCCAGACATATGCTGGATTATTAGTCTGGATGAGTTGTCAGAAGTTCAAACTATTAAAGTTCCATCAGGTTTAATGCTTTTTCTGCTGTTCATAAGTTCACTGACACTTCTAGGGCCAGGGTTTGCTACTGAGATTTCTAGACTATTGGACGATTATGGATTGAGATGACTTTAGGACAATTATTTAATCAATGATGGATCTTAAAGTGGCAATAGAATTCTTGTGATAGTTGACATCTATGAAGACACTTTGTCTTATGAAAGAAGAAGAATATTTAACCCTGTTCTCTGCAGTAGGTAAGAGACAAAGGGGAAGGGGGTCATGTAGAAATACCCCAAAAATGACTAAAGAGATCTCAGAGACATTTCTCTGTAATAAATATGATCACAACCAGAACATAAATAGGAGGTTTACATACAATGATTTTGTGCAATCCAATTATACAGATCCTATCGGGGACTATAACAAAATTTCCGCCGATCTTCAAAACGTTTGAGTTACTAGAAAGGTTGGTTGCAACTTTTCCTTATTTTACCGCGCTTTGCATGCCATTTCAAGTTGCCATGTAGCCTGAGCCAAATATTTAGTGCATCTAGTAATAATTGCTGCGTATTTCTAGTTTTATGTAAATAAATCTTTCTGCAACTTTCAAATTTTTTACCATTTTCAAGATCACTGCTTCTGCCAGTGAATAGAATCGATCTGTCTTATGGGCTGAAAATCTGCACTGACTGAATACTCACAGCTCAGAATTTTCTACAATCGTATCCAGTCTAGAATATTTTAAGACTGGATTCACATGGTCGTCATACTGTCTATCATACGGACCAAATACAGTCGTGTAATTCTAGCCTCAGTGGGCTAAAAAGTCTGGATTTTAGGCTTCTACATATTGCCAGCTTTCATACTTTGTAGCAAACTTTTAGAGTAGGAGATAAATGTATACTGCTGATGTGTTTAGCTCACAGAGGGTTGTCTAGACTGTATACAATTGTAACAAACTCTCAGCTATCAGAAGTTAGCTCTGATCAGGTTTACAGCAAGCAGAGATCTTGAAAATGGAACTGAAACTAAATTTACTAGGAAGTTGCAAATTTCATCATTATGCAATGATAAAGATTTATTTACACAACGGATCCAGATTAAAAACACCCATGCTACGGAGCAGATGTCCTATGGGGGTCCCCTCCCCATTAATTCCAGTCCATTCCACACATGCTGCATAGCACCCCGACAACAGACATGTTTTTCATTATCCCTGATCTTGTGTTCCCCTAAGATAAGGTGACCGGTTCTTGAAGGGGGTACAGATATCCTTCAGTGGGTTATGTGGGAGTCACAAGACATAGCAGTTGGCCTCGTGTGTATAGACAGCTGTATCCTTACACAGCTGATATTAAAGGGTAACTAAACTTTCAGAAAACTTCTGACATGTCATAGTGACATGTCAGAAGTTTGATCCGTGGGGGTCCGAGAACTGAAACCCCACCGATCGCTAAAACGAAGCGGCAGAAGCGCTCTGGTGATTGCTGAGACGCTTAGTTTCTGATCTGCTTTTCTCGGAAAGCCGACATAACGGTCTACCGTGTCATAGACATTCTATTGTGTCCGTACACAGTTACATCGGCTTTCCGAGAAAAGCCGATCAGAAATCAAGTGGCTCAGCGCTCACCCGAGCGCTTCTGCTGCTTTGTTTTAGCAATCGGTGGGGGTCTCAGTGCTCGGACGCCCACCGATAAAAACTTCTGACATGTCACTATGACATGTCAGAAGTTTTCTGAAAGTTTAGTTACCCTTTGTATGGAATAATAATCTTTAGCTGAACTATTCATAGAAGTTAATGGTAAATTCCACCGTCATTAGCTGTAAAATTTACTCCGCAGGTTAAGCCGATGACTGTTAATAGTCTCAATCATCAGTCAAATTGACAGAGCAGAAGCCGTTTTTTCTGTCATTTAATATATTTTTAGACAAATATCAGCTGGTTAGCCAAGTTTATACAAAATATTCTGCCAATAACGTCTAAAGCGATCCACAGTTTAGCTGCAATGAGCTTCCAAAACTGTCTGCTGTAATTTATGTTAATATATTATACGGAAAATCGTGGAGAGAAAACGAACTCTATGATTGGAATGAAAATATTATATCTAATCCAGGGAGACACAAAAACATTCACAAAAACCACTTTCCACCAAAGATTTTGCTGACTTGTAGGATGGATGTGCATTCTTCTGGCGGTGTGCAATGCTTGTAAATGGATTGTGGTGGGGGCAGTGTAGATGTCTCCTTTGGAGATGAATAGGCTTTGTATTACCGCTTAACACATAAGTAATGGCGCCCTTTCGTAGCAATGACACCAGTGACTTGCCATATTTATGTTGTTTTAAATTATCACATCCTCAGCGGCAGGGGAGGCAGAGTAGGCGGTCGCCGAGAGCTCCATTGAGGAGGGGGGAGTACAATTCATTTTTATTTTTTTTTTAAAAAGGAATGTTCTGCCTTTAAATTTTTTATCAACCAGTATTTCGGTATATTCTTTATTAATAAGATCACTAGGGTTAGATGGGGAAAGATACAATAGAAGACAATTAAAGGGATATTTCTATTTTAGAAATGTATGTCATATCCTGTGCATACGCCATAAATGTTTAATAAGGGAATACCAATTTAAAAGAACTATTGTCTATCCAACAACAATCATTCTGAACTTTAGGGATCGAGGGTGGTGCCCACTGTTTTCGGCACAAACATAGCTTGTCCCGCCCCTGCTTACTGACTCAGGTCTGGCATTTATTTGGCAACTGTTTAAGGTTTGTACTCCTACAGGACCTGTGGATGATATATTGTGGATAATCTCTCAGTGCCAGTCTAAGGCCTCAAGCACGGAGACTATACAGTGGCACACATAGTCCTTATTGTTCTGTAGGCGTCATAGGCACTCCGTGTGCTACCATATGGTGCCTCCATCTAGCATTTTTTTTTTCTCACTAATTTGTAATGTGGTCCAGTGGTCCAGTGGTCCAGTGGATGAGGCCTTATTATTATTATTATTATTATTATTATTATCTACTTGTACAAATGCTGCACCCCATCCCCTCTTTGAATCCTAAAGGACAGTTAGAAATATGAAAATCGAAGCCCCTTTGGAACCGCCAACTGGCATCTTACAGATGTTCTAACTTAAAGGGACACGTGCAGGAAAAAAAAAAATCTTGATCAGTTCACAGGTTTTATGGGGAGGTCTTTTATTTTTTGTCTTCTGGCAAGTTTTAGAGTTTATCTTTTTATCTGGGGCCCAGGAGCGCCAAGTATCGCCTCCAGGCAAATTATAACTCTTTACTATTTGTTTAGGAGTGGAAAAGCTTGGGGATGAATAAGAAAATAAAAATACATATGTATATATAATATACACACATATATATACAGTGAAGGAAATAAGTATTTGATCCCTTGCTGATTTTGTAAGTTTGCCCACTGTCTTAGACATGAACAGTCTAGAATTTTTAGGCTAGGTTAATTTTACCAGTGAGAGATAGATTATATAAAAAAAAATTAAAAAAATCACATTGTCAAAATTATATATATTTATTTGCATTGTGCACAGAGAAATAAGTATTTGATCCCTTTGGCAAACAAGACTTAATACTTGGTGGCAAAACCCTTGTTGGCAAGCACAGCAGTCAGACGTTTTTAGTAGTTGATGATGAGGTTTGCACACATGTTAGATGGAATTTTGGCCCACTCCTCTTTGCAGATCATCTGTAAATCATTAACATTTCGAGGCTATTGCTTGGCAACTCGGATCTTCAGCTCCCTCCATAAGTTTTCGATGGGATTAAGGTCTGGAGACTGGCTAGGCCACTCCATGACCTTAATGTGCTTCTTTTTGAGCCACTCCTTTGTTGCCTTGGCTGTATGTTTCGGGTAATTGTCGTGCTGGAAGACCCAGCCACGAGCCATTTTTAATGTCTTGGTGGAGGGAAGGAGGTTGTCACTCAGGATTTGACGGTACATGGCTCCATCCATTCTCCCATTGATGCGGTGAAGTAGTCCTGTGCCCTTAGCAGAGAAACACCCCCAAAACATAATGTTGCCACCTCCATGCTTGACAGTGGGGACGGTGTTCTTTGGGTCATAGGCAGCATTTCTCTTCCTCCAAAAACAGCGAGTTGCGTTAATGCCAAAGAGCTCAATTTTAGTCTCATCTGACCACAGCACCTTCTCCCAATCACTCTCAGAATCATCCAGATGTTCATTTGCAAACGTCAGACGGGCCTGTACATGTGCCTTCTTGAGAAGGGGGACCTTGCGGGCACTGCAGGATTTTAATCCATTACGGCGTAATGTTACCAATGGTTTTCTTGGTGACTGTGGTCCCAGCTACCTTGAGATCATTAACAAGTTCCCCCCGTGTAGTTTTCGGCTGAGCTCTCACCTTCCTCAGGATCAAGGATACCCCACGAGGTGAGATTTTGCATGGAGCCCCAGATCGATGTCGATTGACAGTCATTTTGTATGTCTTCCATTTTCTTACTATTGCACCAACAGTTGTATCCTTCTCACCCAGCGTCTTACTTATGGTTTTGTAGCCCATTCCAGCCTTGTGCAGGTCTATGATCTTGTCCCTGACATCCTTAGAAAGCTCTTTGGTCTTGCCCATGTTGTAGAGGTTAGAGTCAGACCGATTAATTGAGTCTGTGGACAGGAGTCTTTTATACAGGTGACCATGTAAGACAGCTGTCTTTAATGCAGGCACCAAGTTGATTTGGAGCGTGTAACTGGTCTGGAGGAGGCTGAACTCTTAATGGTTGGTAGGGGATCAAATACTTATTTCTCGGTGCACAATGCAAATAAATATATATAATTTTGACAATGTGATTTTCTTTTTTTTTTTTTATATAATCTATCTCTCACTGGTAAAATTAACCTAGCCTAAAAATTCTAGACTGTTCATGACTTTGACAGTGGGCAAACTTACAAAATCAGCAAGGGATCAAATACTTATTTCCTCCACTGTATATATATATATATATATATATATATATATATATATATATATATCCTTTTTTTATTTTTTGGGGTATTTTGGAAAGAGGTTGTAATGGATATTTTTTCTTTTCCTACCACACTTTTTAATGACTACAGTAAAAGTCTATTCCTCCTTTCTATATAGTGACCGGTGACTTTAAAATCCCAACAATACTGCTTTAATAGGAATCAGTCCTAAAACTATATTTAGCAACAAAGCAGAATATGAATTTTTTGTTAAATCTTTTTTTTTTTTCTATTTTGGCTGGACCCCCACATAAGCTTATTTCTATAGACGGTGAAATAATATAAATGGCACACTTTCACAGGAGAACCTTTTCTGGCTGTTCATGTTTGTGTTGGACAAGTTAACCCATGTTCTTCAAGTTACACGGCGCAATGGACGGCTGTTGTTCCTGGCATGTACTAGTTAATCAGCCTGACACTGAATCCTGCCGTTATTAGTGGGGTTATGGAGATACTAGCAGTGAGGGACCTCCGTTGTTGGTATACACATTATATCTACTTGTACAGATGGAGCAAAAAGACACACAGGGGTCTCTGTCTTCCGGAAACATTGATAATGGCCCATCTGGGAAATAGGATTTGGCTTTCGCTGACGAAACTGAAGCTTCTTCACATCTTTCTCTTATTAAATATTTCTTTGGATTTATTTAAACTTTTTCATGAACAGAAAATTAATCTCGTCAAAATGTTTCTGTTTCTTTTTTTCAAAAAGTACATAGAGGCAACAATTACAGATTTTGAAGCGTAGGTTCAATTAATATATTATATATTTTTTTATTACTAATCATATATTGGTCCAGTGTTATATCAAGATATGAACGATGCATCTTAAAGGAGTTGTCTAGTTCAGAAAACCCATTTTGTAATACTCTGTTAGGGCTTGTCCACACTTTCCAGAATTGCGAACGGAAAAGACGCAGCAGAATACAGTAGCAGCAAAGTGGATGAGATTGTACAAATCTCATCCACATGCTGCGTAAATACGGTGCGGAAAAAATGCTCAGAAATGGACCTGTGTTGCGGAAATTTATTCCGCAGTATGTCAATTGTATTTGCGTAAACGCCGCTTAGTTGTTGCGGGAATTCCCCATTGAATTCAATGGGGAGGTAAATCCCACAACAAATAGCAATTGTTGCGTTTTTTGCGGCGGAAAAAAACGCAACTCAGAAAAAACCCAGAAGTCTGTTTTCCTTCCTCCTGCGCGGCCTCCTGGGATGACGTTTCATCCCAAGTGACCGCTGCAGCCAATCACAGACTGTAGCGACGACCACATGGGATGAAACATCATCCCAGGAGGTCGTCATGGATGACGTCAAAAGGCCAGCCTCCTGGGATGACTCTTCATCCGAGGTGACCGCCACTGCAGCAAATCACTGGCTGCAGCGGCCTCCTGGGATGAGACGTCATCCCAGGAGAACGGTCTGCTAGAAAGCCGGCTGGTGCTACAGTTTTCCACAGTGGACGTTCCAGGCGAAAAATTGCACTTTTGGTGCAGTTTTTCGCCTGGAATGCCCTGCGGCGCACAGGACGGATACGCTGCGTGCTTTTACGCAGCATATCCGTCCTGTGTGAACTCAGCCTTAAAGTATTCTGTGTTAAAGTGGTTGTCTTTTTAACCGATTGAGGACCGCCCTCTGAATATATACGGTGCAGGTTTAAGTTTGCTGACCAAATAATTGGCCAGCTGAATGTCGGGTGCCCAGCTTTTTTTTTATCTCCACTTCTGTCTTTTCTGTACTCATGTACACAGCGCTCAATTAGTCCTGTGGCCATGTGATATGATCGCTGGGATGCCTGTAGTAGGAAGCTGTGCTGGGTCTAATTAGCCCCAACAGTGACAATAGTGAATATAGCAGGGCTGATTTACCCTGATTTACGGTCTTTCCTGACCTTTGAGGCAATAACAAGGGAAAAAAATTAAAAATTACACATAAAATATCCCCCCAAAAAATGCTCCCACGCCAATTATTATTGTAACGCTAGCCCAGACCCAATTATCCTAAAATAGACATGTAATACTGTATATAACAATTCATGGTAGACAATAAAAAGTCTATTTTAAGGTAACACTATATTATTACCAGAAACTAACAATAAACCAAAAAATGCTAACAAAGCAAAAGTTATGTGTATAAAAGTGATAAGAAAAAAAGCCTGCATTGATCATGAAAAAAACATTGCAAATATTATGTCGCTAGCCACACAGATAAAAGTGTTACAGCTTTTTAACTAATACGGGCTAAAAATTGCTAAACGGTGCCTGGTCCTGAACTGATTAAATGGAAGGCAGCGCTGCAATAAGCTGATCGCCTTGGTTTGGTCATCTAACCCTCAGGGGAGAAGCTGCATCTCGCAGGAGATTTCCCTGCAGTGGCTACTGCAGGAGAAATATAGTATTACATGCCTGCCATTCAAATAAATGGCTGTCCATGTAATCTCAGTAATGGTCTTGAACTTTGCCCCTTTATTTTTGGTATTTTTAGAGTTTGACTGTCGTTCCTTGGGATCACCCTTCATCCAAAGGCGTACATATGCATGGGATCATGCAGCTGCCACGGGGTCCCTGGAGAGAGGGGACCCAAACCAGGTTGGCTGCATCCCCTACTTTAGTGAGTGGTGTAAACGTATGCAGGTATCACCTTCCACAAGTTCTACAGTGTTAATAAACAATGGTGTGGGTAATTAATCCAAGATTCAAGGGGGCGAACAAGCAAAAAATAAATCCTCTCCTCGATGGATTTGTGTGAAAGATATTGCCATTTTCATCTTTTGCTACCGGGCCCCTTACATCTATGTACGCACGTGCCGCCATCTACACAGAATTTGTACGCATACACTTTTTATTACATTCTAATGGCTTCCATGTAAATGTGACCAACCAGGACGTGTGTTTTCAATCTTAGTAATTGTCTTTAACTTATGCCCCTTCACTTTTGGTCGGGTCACTGCTGCCAATTTTTTAAGAGCCAACTTTTTTATTTTTTTAAGTTTATGGTCATCTGTTAGATTGACAAATTTTGGACAAGTACCCTTGCAGGCAATATGATCCACAATTTTTTTTGAATGAAGTGACTTTTTTTTCTTCTTTCTCTCTTTGTGATTTATTTCCATTCTTAAAATTAGTCTTTTAAATAAAATATCTATTTCGTCTCTATTTTTATATTGGATATTACCATTATAATTTTAAATCAAAATATCTAAAGTGCCTATGAATAACTTAATATATGTTAAAGTTTCCAAAAGTTTCACAAAAAATACATTTGTAAAAAAAAAATTCTATCATATATATATTTTCGAAAGTTTGAAGCCCGATTTTTCATTGGTTTAAAATCAGGGGATTGCACTGACAGGCTCCGCCCCCTATTGATGACGTGGCAGCCCAAAATTAGCTGCAATGAACATCATTCCTCAATGTATTGCCAAACACAGCAGCACTGCGATGTTGGCCAAAGCAGGTTTACACAGAGGCAGGACAGTTGTCCTGTCTCGTATAATTGAGGGACTAAAATGCATGGAAAAGCAATGAGCGATGGAGGGACTAATGGTAAAGATGAGGAGCGAGGGAAAATGATGCCAAATGGGCATGAATCAGAAGTCCCTGCCTCTCATCCACCACTTCATAGTATAGTCTAGGAGCACTGGCTTAGGACTTTTATTTCCTAAAGGGAATAAAAAAATTTTTATCAGGTGATCAAAGTGTTAAGGATATTTAATGGTGCTTCCAATAACATTGGGTCCGGTGTCACCAGTATTCCACCCGTACTTACGGACCTGTTTTCTCTGCACTAATCGGCTGCCCCTTCTCTCTATCAGTGCTGGAAAGAGAGAAGGGGCAGCCCTTTCGGGCAGAGTTTCCGCAGCGATTGAAAGTAAAAGAAGTTCATACGTACCGTTGTCTTTGTGACGCGTCCCTCTTGACATCCAGTCCGACCTTCCTGGATGTCGCTGCAGTCCATGTGACCGCTGCAGCCTGTGATTGGCCTGTGATTGGCTGCAGCGGGCACATGGGATGAAAAGTCATCCTGGGAGGCCGGACTGGAGGAAGAAGCAGGTAAGTTAACTTTTAATACTCTCTAATTATTATGCAGCAAACAGTTATTTGAAGCCGCTGGTGCCTTTGGAGTCCCGCGAACCTCAAGGTGTAGGATCTTCCAGAGGTTTGCAAGTGTGCATAAAGCTATTATTCGGCCACCCCTAAACAATGCTCACAAGCAGAAACGGTTGCAGTGGGCTCAGAAATACATGAAGACTAATTTTCAAACAGTGTTGTTTACTGATGAGTGCCGTGCAACCCTGGATGGTCCAGATGGATGGAGTAGTGGATGGTTGGTGAATGGCGACCATGTCCCAACAAGGCTGCGACGTCAGCAAGGAGGTGGCGGAGTCATGTTTTGGGCTGGAATCATGGGGAGAGAGCTGGTAGGCCCCTTTAGGGTTCCTGATGGTGTGAAAATGACCTCTGCAAAGTACGTAGAGTTTATGACTCACCACTTTCTTTCGTGGTACAAAAAGAAGAACCGTGCCTTCCGTAGCAAAATTATCTTCATGCATGACAATGCACCATCTCATGCTGCAAAGAATACCTCTGTGTCATTGGCTGCTATGGGAATAAAAGGAGAGAAACTCATGGTGTGGCCCCCATGTTCCCCTGACCTCAACCCTATTGAGAACCTTTGGAGCATCCTCAAGCAAAATATCTGAGGGTGGGAGGCAGTTCACATCTAAACAGAAGCTCTGGGAGGTTATTCTGACATCCTGCAAAGATATTCAAGCAGAAACTGTCCAAATACTCACAAATTCAATGGATGCAAGAATTGTGAAGGTGATATCAAAGAAGGGGTCCTATATGTAATGTCGGGGTAGGGAGACAGACAGGTGAGCCCTAATCTACCTGCCACTCAGTCCCTGCCTACTTGCACGGCCCGTCCTAGGCAACGGCGTACAACTGGGTGACGGTCCCTACACTCAATATGTGCACGACAGACAAACAGACAAGGGTACACAGAAGCTAAGGGAAATGGGGCAGTTGCCCACGGCAACACCGTGAGCAACAAGAGTAGTGAACGAGCCGAGTCAAACCAGGAGTGTATGAGGTACCAAACGCAGAGCAGGAGCGTAGTCAGTAAAGCCAGGGTCAAAATGAAGCAAGGTTAATAGTAATAGCAGGAGCAGCAGAGCCAGGAAACAGGAAAGAATCACAGGCAAATGACAAGCAGGAAATGAAGGTATAAATAGACCAAAGGCGGGAGCTAGAACCGTCTGGCCAGGCTCTGATAGGTTCTCCCACTCCTCAGCTTACCAACCTGAGTGGTAGCAGATCGAGTCACTCTATCAGACCTAGGAGCAGATGCAGACTGATTAACCACGGGCGTCGACACAGAAGCTGTGTCTGGCAGATCCTTTACAGTACTCCCCCTTTTATGAGGAGCCACAGGACCCTTTCTAGGTGGACCTGGCTTATTGGGGATACGAAGATGTAACCTCCTGAGCAATACCCCAGCGTGAACATCCCGGGCGGGTACCCAAGTCCTCTCCTCAGGCCCGTATCCTCTCCAATGGACCAGGTACTGGAGGGAGCCTTGGACCATCCTGCTGTCCACAATCTTGGCCACCTCGAATTCTACCCCTTCAGGGGTGAGAACAGGGACCGGAGGTTTCCTCGAGGTAGCCAAGGACGGGGAGCAGCGTTTAAGGAGGGAAGCATGAAACACGTTGTGTATTCGAAAAGATGGGGGTAACTCCTGTCGGAAGGAGACAGGGTTAACGACCTCAATGACCTTGTATGGCCCTATATACCGGGGAGCAAATTTTTTGGACGGGACTTGAAGGCGCAAATTTTTTGAAGATAGCCACACCAGATCCCCGACCACAAACAAGGGGTTAGTAGAACGTCTTCTATCTGCCTGAGTCTTTTGTATGCTCTGGGACGCCTCCAGGTTCTTCTAAACCTAGGCCCAGACTGTGCACAGTTCCCGATGAACGACATCTACATCGGGATTGTTGGAACCACCAGGTGAAACGGAGGAGAACCGTGGATTAAACCCAAAATTACAGAAAAAGTGGGAGACCCCCGACGAGTTACTGACCCGGTTATTAAGGGAGAATTCGGCGAGGGGAATGAAGGAGAACCAATCATCAGAGATAAAACACCTTAAATATTGTTCTAGAGACTGATTAGTCCTCTCAGTTTGGCCATTAGTTTCAGGATGGAAGGCCGAGGAGAAGGACAGATCAATCTCCAACTTCTTACAGAAGGCTCTCCAAAACAATGAAACAAATTGTACCCCTCTGTCAGAAACAATATTGACAGGAACCCCATGGAGACGCAGGATGTGTTTGACAAACAAGGTAGCTAACGTCTTGGCATCGGGTAGTTTCTTGAGGGGTACAAAGTGGGACATCTTGGTGAAGCGGTCTACTACAACCCACACCACCGACTTGCCTTGGGATGGAGGCAGATCGGTGATAAAATCCATGGAAATATGGGTCCAAGGTCTCTGGGGAATGGGCAGAGAACATAGTAAGCCCGCTGTTCGGGACCTGGGAGTCTTGGACCTAGCACAAGTTTCACAATCGGCGACGTAGGCCTTAACGTCTTTAAGCAACCCAGGCCACCAATAGGTTCTAGAAATGAGGTGTTTGGTACCCAGGATGTCTGGATGGCCAGATAGTGCAGAGTCATGATTTTCCCTGAGTACCCTAAGTCGGAATTGCAGGGGAACAAACAGCTTGTTCTCAGGAAGGTTCTCAGGAGCTGAACCTTGATCAGCCGCAATTTCGGAGACTAAGTCAGAATCAACAGAGGATAGGATTATACCTGGGGCAAAACACAAGCAGGATCCTCCTCAGGAGGAGGGCTGGCTATGAAGCTACGCGACAGTGCATCAGCTTTAATATTTTTAGACCCAGCCCTATAGGTGATCACAAAGTTGAATCTAGTAAAAAACAACGCCCATCGAGCTTGTCTCGGATTTAGCCTCCGGGCAGATTCTAGGAAAACCAGATTCTTGTGGTCGGTAAGGACCGTTACCTGGTGCCTAGCCCCCTCCAGGAAGTGGCGCCACTCTTCAAATGCCCATTTAATGGCTAAGAGTTCACGGTTGCCAACGTCATAGTTACTCCCAGTGGGGGAGAACTTCCTGGAGAAGTAGGCACAGGGACGGAGATGGGTGAGGGACCTGGTACCTTGGGACAAGACAGCACCCACTCCCACCTCGGAGGCATCAACCTCCATGATGAATGGCTAAATTTGGTTAGGCTGAATCAGCACTGGGGCCGACATAAAGCACTTCTTAAGGACCTCAAATGCCTGGACCGCCTCCGGAGGTCAGTGGAGGAGATCAGCACCTTTGCGAGTAAGATCCGTAAGAGGCTTAAATATGACCGAGATGTTAACAATAAATCTCCTGTGATAATTAGCAAACCCCAGGAAGCACTGTAACGCCTTCAGGGTGGCAGGTTGGACCCATTCAGGCACAGCCTGAACCTTGGCAGGGTCCATAAGGAATTCATTAGGAGTGAGTATTTGACCCAAAAATGGTATCTCCTGCAGCCCAAACACACATTTTTCAGTTTTAGCAAAGAGTTTGTTTTCCCAAATGGCCTGGAGCACCTTCCTGACATGCTCAATGTGGGAGGACCAGTCCTTGGAATACACAAGTATGTCATAAAGGTACACTACAAGAAATACCCCCAGGTAGTCTCTTAAAATCTCATTTATGAAATTCTGGAAGACCGCGGGAGCATTACACAACCCAAAGAGCATTACGAGGTATTTGAAATGACCTTCGGGCGTGTTAAACGCAGTCTTCCACTCATCCCCCTCTCTGATGCGGATAAGGTTATAAGCCCCCCGAAGATCAAACTTAGAGAACCATTGGGCCCCCTGAACCTGATTAAAGAGATCAGGAATTAAAGGAAGGGGATACTGGTTCCTTACAGTGACCTTATTCAAGTTACGGTAGTCAATGCATGGCCTAAGACCACCATCCTTCTTCCCTACGAAGAAGAAGCCAGCACCTACCGGAGAAGTAGAGGGGCGAATGTAACCCTTGGCCAGGCATTCCTGGATATACTCTCTCATGGCTTCACGTTCGGGACAAGAGAGATTAAATATCCTACCCTTAGGGAGCTTAGCTCCTGGTTCCAAATCGATTGCGCAATCGTATTCTCTATGAGGAGGTAACACTTCGGAGGCCTTTTTAGAAAAAACATCAGCGAAGTCCTGAATAAACTCATTTAGAGTGTTCACCTCCTCAGGGAGAGAAATAAAATTAACAGAAAAACATGACGTCATGCATTCATTACCCCATTTGGTAAGATCCCCAGTAATCCAGTTAAACATGGGATTATGCATCTGCAACAGGGAAGGCCTAAAACCAAATCGGACGATAATCCCTGCATCACCAGTACAGAGCACTGCTCCAAATGCGTGGAGCCAACAATGAGTTAAAAAACAGGGGTATGCTGCGTAAAATAACCATTAGCAAGTGGAGTGGAATCGATACCCACTACCGGGACATAGCAAATTCCACAGACATAATATTAGCAGAAGACCCTGAATCGACGAAGGCACTGCCGGTAGCAGACCTACCACCAAAAGAGACCTGAAAGGGAAGCAAGACCTTATTAGGTTTCATATTTACGGGAAATACCTGTGCGCCCAAGTGACCTCCCCGATGGTCACTTAGGCGCGGAAGTTCTTCCGGCTGCTTATTCTTACGCCTAGGACAGTTGTTCACTTGATGCTTGTCATCCCCACAGTAGAAGCAGAGACCATTCTTCCTGCGGAGCTCTCTACGTTGTTGGGGAGACACGGAGGCCCCGAGTTGCATTGGTTCATCCGAGTTTTCCGTGGAAGAACGAAGCAACGGAACCTTGGGAGCCATCATGGGGGAGCCAGAGTAGAAAGCTCAAAAACGTTCAAGTAATTGCTCCCTGAGACGTCGGTCAAAACGTACCGCTAAAGCCATAACCTGATCTAGAGAGTCTGAAGAGGGATAGCTAACTAACAGGTCTTTCAGGGCATTCGACAGACCCAATCTAAACTGGCACCTCAAGGCGGGGTCATTCCACGAGAAGCTACGCACCACTTCCTAAAGTCAGAACAGTACTCCTCAACGGGTCTCTTACCCTGACGTAAGGTCACCAGCTGACTCTCGGCAAAGGCAGTCTTGTCAGTCTCGTCATATATGAGCCCGAGAGCAGAAAAAAAAAGATCAACAGAGGAAAGTTCAGGGGCGTCGGGAGCCAAGGAGAAGGCCCATTCTTGGGGCCCGTCCTGGAGCCGGGACATAATTATACCCACTCGCTGGCTCTCAGAACGTGAGGAGTGGGGTCTTAGACGGAAATAGAGCCTACAACTCTCTCGAAAGGAGAAAAAAGTCTTTCGTTCCCCTGAGAACCGGTCAGGCAACTTGAGGTGGGGTTCAAGAGGTGAGGTGGGGGGCACTACCAGGGTGGCATCACGCTGGTTGCACCTCTGAGCCAGGGCTTGGACCTGTAGGGAGAGACCCTGCATTTGCTGATCCAGGGTCTCAAGGGGGTCCATAGTGTGTCAGGGACCAGGGTAGAAAAGGTATATGGGCCTGTGATTATGTAATGTCGGGGTAGGGAGAAAGACAGGTGAGCCCTAATCTACCCACCACTCAGTCCCTGCCTACTTGCACGGCCCGTCCTAGGCGACAGCATACAACTGGGCGATGGTCCCTACGTTCAATATGTGCATGACAGACAAACAGACAAGGGTACACAGAAGCTAAGGGAAAATAGGGCAGTTGCCCACAGCAACACCGTGAGCAGCAGGAGTAGTGAACGAGCCGAGTGAAACCAGGAGTGTACGAGGTACCAAACACAGAGCAGGAGCGTAGTCAGTAAAGCCAGGGTCAAAATGAAGCAAGGTCAATAGTAATAGCAGGAGCAGCAGAGCCAGGAAACAGGAAAGAATCACAGGCAAAAGACAAGCAGGAAATGAAGGTATAAATAGACCAAGGGTGGGAGCTAGAACCGTCTGGGCAGGCTGCGATAGGTTCTCCCACTGCTCAGATTACCAGCCTGAGTGGTAGCAGATCGAGTCACTCTATGAGATCTAGGAGCAGATGCAGACTGATTAACCACAGGCGTCGACACAGAAGCTGTGTCTGGCAGATCCATTACACTAGTTTTTTTTGTTTGAAAGAGCTTTTGATTTCTGTAAATATGACCTCCTGATGCTGCAACTTCAACAAATTACCATTTTAGTTCTCTTTACAACCTTTAAAATGTTTTGATCTCTGTTGTGCATAATAATTTGAAACCGTGCATTTTGAGTTTTTTACTTATAAAAAAAAATCTGTTATCATTAGGAGATTTGTTCAATAAAATTCACATTATACTCCAACGGTTGATGGCTTGAAGATTATACTGACTGTCATTTGCATCGACAATTTGGAAAATATATATATACACACATACAAGACACACATGTAGAAAGCAGCAGCACTCTATAGCAAATCCCCTATGGTAGCGGGTGCACAGCAGGTAATCCCGATCCAAGGACAGTAGAATATATAATAAAAAATCCTCTAGCACTCCAGTATGAGTAGAAGATTGTGGTTTATTCAACACAATGTGGTTTATTGCATCCTTGTATCGATTGAATAAACCACAATTTTTTTGCCATACTGGAGTGCTGCAGATTTTTATATATATATATATATATATATATATATATATATATATTGGTATAGAAGACCCGCTAAACCTGGGTTTGCTAGCAAAAGGAATGATGATAAGTATTAGTGAAAAATACCGTAATATAAGTGTATTTTGAAACCTAATTACCAAAATTTGAAACCTAAGACATATGTAGAAGCGTCTGCTGAATAATAGATTGACATGACAACCAGCAATGGAGACTAAAGTACGGTGGCCGAGAAAGGCTAAAAACAGCCTGAATCGCAGTGTGTTGTGCATTGGCCATAACAATAGGTGTACATATGTGGCTATAAGCTATTGGGAAGGGCTGTTAATGGGATGATTAAAAGGGAACAGTTGATGAATGTATGGGAAATAAATGACAAAACATCTAAAGTGATACAAAATGACAACGTTAAGAAATATATATATATATATATATATATATATATATATATATATATATATGCATACGAGTATATATAGCAATGGGTACAAGTTAAATGAAAGGCATAAAAGGCATATCTTGAACATTATCATTAGCAGTTTCTATTTCAATGTATAGATATGTATACATTTGTGTACAATATATGTAAAAGGTATAAAATAAAAATAGATATAGGTAAGAAATATACATATGTATTTATAAAAAGGGCGGGATTTAAAAAAAGGGGAACATTACAGAATAAATATATGAGTATTTATTAAAAAGGGAGGGGGATAAAAATAACATTAGAGAAGTGAATACATGAAGGGCGTCCTGGAGATAGTGAAGAGGAATCAGTTTAATCTAAAGACGTTTCAGTCATATCATTCAGACCTCCAGGATGTAAGCATGCGAATTTATAACTCCAGTCATTCTCTCGCTGTTTTAAAAGACTCAATCTATTTGTTGTGCCCACAGGGATTTGTTCTATTGGTGTAATGGATATGTCCTCACATTTGCACTCATGTACTTGTGTAAATTGGCGTGATACTCTGTGTTTAAGAAATCCATTGCTGACCTTTGAACGGTGTTGGTTGACTCGTAATAACTGCGTTGTTCTTCCGACATACTGGAGGTCACATGAACATTGAGGAAGGTAAATGACGTAGTCATTACTACAGTTTAAAAAAGTTTTTATATAGAAACATTCCAAAGTGACAACGGATGTAAACGTTTTGCTTCTATGCAGTATGTGAGGACATATCCATTACACCAATAGAACAAATCCCTGTGGGCACAACAAATAGATTGAGTCTTTTAAAACAGCGAGAGAATGACTGGAGTTATAAATTCACATGCTTACATCCTGGAGGTCTGAATGATATGACTGAAACGTCTTTAGATTAAACTGATTCCTCTTCACTATCTCCAGGACGCCCTTCATTTATTCACTTATCTAATGTTATTTTTATCCCCCTCCCTTTTTAATAAATACTCATATATTTATTCTGTAATGTTCCCTTTTTTAGAATCCCGCCCTTTTTATAAATACATACAGTGAAGAAAATAAGTATTTGATCCCTTGCTGATTTTGTAAGTTTGCCCACTGTCAAAGACATGAACAGTCTAGAATTTTTAGGTAGAGGAATGATCGAGGCACTCACCGAAGCTGGCAAACAATTTCTTTATTACAAAAAAGATCTTTGGTCAGGATGTGGAATTGCCTACGGCCGTTTCACGTGCTGGTACACGCTTTCTCAGGGCCTTGAGAAAGCGTGTACCAGCACGTGAAACGGCCGTAGGCAATTCCACATCCTGACCAAAGATCTTTTTTGTAATAAAGAAATTGTTTGCCAGCTTCGGTGAGTGCCTCGATCATTCCTCTACATATATATTCAGCCTATTGTGCTACTCTTTCGATGAGCAACTCCGTGGCAATTTACCTGCAATTATCCAACAGTAAGCAAGCCATATTTCAACTCCCATTCCGATTAGGCGGTTTTGGCAGTGCCAGCCTCTTTCCTTCTTCCCATTGATTGATGCTAGAATTTTTAGGCTAGGTTAATTTTACCAGTGAGAGATAGATTATATATTTAAAAAAAAAGAAAATCACATTGTCAAAATTATATATATTTATTTGCATTGTGCACAGAGAAATAAGTATTTGATCCCTTTGGCAAACAAGACTTAATACTTGGTGGCAAAACCCTTGTTGGCAAGCACAGTAGTCAGATGTTTTTTGTAGTTGATGATGAGGTTTGCACACATGTTAGATGGAATTTTGGCCCACTCCTCTTTGCAGATCATCTGTAAATCATTAAGATTTCGAGGCTGTTGCTTGACAACTCGGATCTTCAGCTCCCTCCATAAGTTTTCGATGGGATTAAGGTCTGGAGACTGGCTAGGCCACTCCATGACCTTAATGTGCTTCTTTTTGAGCCACTCCATGCTTGACAGTGGGGACGGTGTTCTTTGGGTCATAGGCAGCATTTCTCTTCCTCCAAACACGGCGAGTAGAGTTAATGCCAAAGAGCTCAATTTTAGTCTCATCTGACCACAGCACCTTCTCCCAATCACTCTCAGAATCATCCAGATGTTCATTTGCAAACTTCAGACGGGCCTGTACATGTGCCTTCTTGAGCAGGGGGACCTTGCGGGCAATGCAGGATTTTAATCCATTACGGCGTAATGTGTTACCAATGGTTTTCTTGGTGACTGTGGTCCCAGCTGCCTTGAGATCATTAACAAGTTCGCCCCATGTAGTTTAGTTTTCGGCTGAGCTCTCACCTTCCTCAGGATCAAGGATACCCCACAAGGTGAGATTTTGCATGGAGCCCCAGATCGATGTTGATTGACAGTCATTTTGTATGTCTTCTATTTTCATATTATTGCACCAACAGTTGTCTCCTTCTCACCCAGCATCTTACTTATGGTTTTGTAGCCCATTCCAGCCTTGTGCAGGTCTATGATCTTGTCCCTGACATCCTTAGAAAGCTCTTTGGTCTTGCCCATGTTAAAGAGGTTAGAGTCAGACTGATTAATTGAGTCTGTGGACAGGAGTCTTTTATACAGGTGACCATGTAAGACAGCTGTCTATAATGCAGGCACCAAGTTGATTTGGAGCGTGTAACTGGTCTGGAGGAGGCTGAACTCTTAATGGTTGGTAGGGAATCAAATACTTATTTCTCTGTGCACAATGCAAATAAATATATATAATTTTGACTATGTGATTTTCTTTTCTTTTTTTTTATATAATCTATCTCTCACTGGTAAAATTAACCTAGCCTAAAAATTCTAGACTGTTCATGTCTTTGACAGTGGGCAAACTTACAAAATCAGCAAGGGATCAAATACTTATTTCCTTCACTGTATGTATATTTCTTACCTATATCTATTTTTATTTTATACCTTTTACATATATTGTTCACAAATGTATACATATCTATACCTTGAAATCGGAACTGCTAATGATAATGTTTAAGATATGCCTTTTATGCCTCTCATTTAACTTGTACCCATTGCTATATGTACTCGTATGCATATATATATATATATATATATATATATATATATATATTTCTTAACGTTGTCATTTTGCATCACTTTAGATGTGTTGTGTTTTATTTCCCATACAGTCATCAACGGTCCTCTATTAATCATCCCACTAACAGCCCTTCCTAGTAGCTTATAACCACATATGTACACCTATTGTTATGGTCAATGCACAACACACTGCGATTCAGGCTGTTTTTGGCCTTTCTCGGCCGCCGTACTTTAGTCTCCATTGCTGGTTGTCATGATTCCTGCGCCGCTGTCGGCCAGCATTAGCAGAGACTTCGGTCCTCAACACCAGACTACTAGGTTTACTGGTAGACATCATTTCTTCTGGTATGCCGTTCCCATTCCCTACCCATCTTGTTGTGTGTCAATCTCATGGCTTTGAATTACGCTTTCCTCCCTCCCGATCGCACTGCTCACTCTCGCCACCACCCTCTGCAAGTTATTTCTTTTGCTATCTCCATAATATATATATATATATATATATATATATATATATATATATATATATATATAAAACAATGCTAATCTGCAGCTGCCCAGTCGTATTTGTTTGGTCACAATTATTAATGTGTTAAATGTTTATATGAACTTGTATGTAACGCTTTACTTGGCGTCGCTTTGACCTCACGTGACGGTGAGCTTTGACCTTTAATTTGAGCGCTTTTTTTCATGTGTGCTGCTTTAAGGTCTGTGTTCTCCCCTTTATAAGAGACATTTTTTCATTCTTGTGCATATTGCCTTTAGAAGACGTTGGTCCAACGTTGAAACGCGTAGCCTTATATTCTAATAAATCACTGTATGTCACCAATATATGTTTTTTCATACTTTACTCTCTACAACTTTAACAAACAGGCATTATGACATTAGCTATTAAGCCCTTTGCAAAGTAAATATTTTTTTTTTCTATGCACATTATTATATATACAGTGAAGGAAATAAGTATTTGATCCCTTGCTGATTTTGTAAGTTTGCCCACTGTCAAAGACATGAACAGTCTAGAATTTTTAGGCTAGGTTAATTTTACCAGTGAGAGATAGATTATATAAAAAAAAAAAACAGAAAATCACATAGTCAAAATTACATATATTTATTTGCATTGTGCACAGAGAAATAAGTATTTGATGCCTTTGGCAAACAAGACTTAATACTTGGTGGCAAAACCATTGTTGGCAAACACAGCAGTCAGACGTTTTTTTGTAGTTGATGATGAGGTTTGCACACATGTTAGATGGAATTTTGGCCCACTCCTCTTTGCAGATCATCTGTAAATCATTAAGATTTCGAGGCTGTTGCTTGACAACTCGGATCTTCAGCTCCCTCCATAAGTTTTCGATGGGATTAAGGTCTGGAGACTGGCTAGGCCACTCCATGACCTTAATGTGCTTCTTTTTGAGCCACTCCTTTGTTGCCTTGGCTGTATGTTTCGGGTCATTGTTGTGCTGGAAGACCCAGCCACGAGCCATTTTTAATGCCCTGGTGGAGGGAAGGAGGTTGTCACTCAGGATTTGATGGTACATGGCTCCAGCCATTCTCCCATTGGTGCGGGGAAGTAGTCCTGTGCCCTTAGCAGAGAAACACCCCCAAAACATAATGTTTCCATCTCCATGCTTGACAGTGTTCTTTGGGTCATAGGCAGCATTTCTCTTCCTCCAAACACGGCGAGTTGAGTTAATGCCAAAGAGCTCAATTTTAGTCTCATCTGACCACAGCACCTTCTCCCAATCACTCTCAGAATCATCCAGATGTTCATTTGCAAACTTCAGATGGGCCTGTACATGTGCCTTCTTGAGCAGGGGAACTTTGCGGGCACTGCAGGATTTTAATCCATTACGGCGTAATGTGTTACCAATGGTTTTCTTGGTGACAGTGGTCCCAGCTGCCTTGAGATCATTAACAAGTTCGCCCCATGTAGTTTAGTTTTCGGCTGAGCTCTCACCTTCCTCAGGATCAAGGATACCCCACGAGGTGAGATTTTGCATGGAGCCCCAGATCGATGTCGATTGACAGTCATTTTGTATGTCTTCCATTTTCTTACTATTGCACCAACAGTTGTCTCCTTCTCACCCAGCGTGTTACTTATGGTTTTGTAGCCCATTCCAGCCTTGTGCAGGTCTATGATCTTGTCCCTGACATCCTTAGAAAGCTCTTTGGTCTTGCCCATGTTGTAGAGGTTGGAGTCAGACTGATTAATTGAGTCTGTGGACAGGAGTCTTTTATACAGGTGACCATTTAAGACAGCTGTCTTTAATGCAGGCACCAAGTTGATTTGGAGCGTGTAACTGGTCTGGAGGAGGCTGAACTCTTAATGGCTGGTAGGGGATCAAATACTTATTTCTCTGTGCACAATACAAATAAATATATATAATTTTGACTATGTGATTTTCTGTTTTTTTTTTATATAATCTATCTCTCACTGGTAAAATTATCCTAGCCTAAAAATTATAGACTGTTCATGACTTTGACAGTGGGCAAACTTACAAAATCAGTAAGGGATCAAATACTTATTTCCTTCACTGTATATTATATGGGCATAAATATACTTGAGTAAATAGGGGTATAATATTTTGTTTATTATTATTATTATTAATTTTTGCGAGACAGAAACCTTACAAGGGATTAAGACGTATTCCATCAGATGCAAAAATAGAAGTACCAGTAAAATAAACCAACCTCTGAGACAAGTTGTTCCTCTATACAAATTATGCGCAGGGTCGTTAAATTTTAGATATTAGACATTAGTCCACTAGTCCCAGAGCAGAGTGACTCTCTGCATTTCCCCTGTAATTATTTATCTATCCGACCCCCAAATAAGAGTTTAATCGGATGTACAGATCTGGACCAGCAATAATGGGGAAGATCCCTAAAGTAGCCCTCAATTTTTTTCTCTCTGATACCACTGAGTGCAATGGAAGGTCTCCATCAAGGTGTTTATTTCCGCCATGGACCGATGCCTGACAATAAATGCTGTCAACCTGGTAAAGATTTTTTTATGTGAGTTTCTTTATGCCTCTCCGTGTTAAGTTTTTCTACGCCTATGAGAAGCTGTAACTGGGCTATAACCTCTGAAATTTTTGGGATGTCTAGTGAGAGCCATTTATTGCTCCCAAGAGGATGATGTGTAGCAAAGGTGTGGCCCCCCCCCCCCCCCCTTGACCTCACTCTCTGAACCCAGGTCTGAGGATGAAGGGACTGAAATATGAGAATTAGTGAATCAGTACCTAGGGAAATTTCCCACAGGGAGGCATAATACACTAATACAGAAGTATTGCAGTGTAATATAATAATAATAATAATAATCTTTATTTATATAGCGTGAACATATTACGCAGCACTTTACAATTTAGAGGGGACATGAAACAAACAATATCAGACATTACATAGTGACAAAGTTCATTTACAATTCAAATCTGGGGAGTGAGGACCCTGCTCGCAAGAGCTTACAATCTATGAGGAAGTAAAGGAGACACAAAGTGTAACAGTGTTTGTTCTGTACAATGGTCCGGCCATTTTTATACACATGCGGTGGTAACATAGAGCTGCATGAGCCGGTCACCAGCCAGTATCCGTGTATGACGGACATGAAGAGAAGGAGTGTGAGGGAATCTTATTCTGATGACTAATCTAAAAGGAGGGCCATGGAAAGGAGTCAGATTGGGGAATGTTATAGGCCTGTCTAAATAGATGTGTTTTCAGGGCACGTTTAAAACTGTGGATATTGGGAATTAATCTGATTGTCTGGGGTAGCACATTCCAGAGGACTGGTGCAGCACGAGAGAAATCCTGGAGACGGTAGTGGGAGGTTCGGATTATGGAGGATTTTAATCTAAGGTCGTTGGCAGAACGTAGAGCCCGAGTAGGGTGGTAGACAGAGATGAGCGAGGAGATGTAAGGAGGTGCAGCACTGTGGAGAGCTTTGTGGGTGAGAGTAATAAGTTTGAATTTTATTCGGAAGGGGATGGGCAACCAGTGCAGTGACTGGCACAGATTAGAGGCGTTGGTGTAGCGGTTGGTCATAAAGATGAGCCTGGCTGCTGCATTGAGGATAGATTGGAGAGGGGAGAGTTTAGTGAGGGGAAGACCGACTAGTAATGAGTTACAGTAGTCAAGACGAGAGTGAATCAGAGCAACAATGAGAGTTTTGGCAGTTTCCTCCTTAAGAAAAGAGCGGATTCTGGAGATGTTTTTGAGGTGAAAATGACAGGAGCGTGAAAGTGATTGTATGTGAGGAGTAAAGGAAACATCTGAGTCAAAAATAACCCCGAGACAGCGGGCGTGCTGCTTAGGAGTGATGATAGTGCCACAGACAGAGATGGAGACATCAGGTTTAGGGAGGTTAGTAGATGGTGGGAACACAAGGAGCTCAGTTTTAGAAAGATTCAGTTTCAGATAGAGAGAGGACATGATGTTAGAGACAGCGGACAGACAATCGTATTATAAAAGTGATAAAAAAAATATATAGTTATTCCAAAAAAATTTAAAAAGCGAGGGAAAAAAAATTAAACCCTTTTTTCCCTAAAAAAAACAACAAAAGTATATAAAAAATATATATACACTACCGTTCAAAAGTTTAGGGTCACTTAGAAATTTGCTTATTTTTGAAAGAAAATCACAGTTTTTTTCAATGAAGATAACATTAAATTAATCAGAAATACACTCTATACATTGTTAATGTGCTAAATGACTATTCTAGCTGCAAACGTCTGGTTTTTAATGCAATATCTACATAGGTGTATAGAGGCCCATTTCCAGCAACCATCACTCCAGTGTTCTAATGGTACATTGTGTTTGCTAACTGTGTTTGAAGGCTAATGGATGATTAGAAAACACTTTAAAACCCTTGTGCAATTATTTTAGCACCGCTGTAAACAGTTTTGCTGTTTAGAGGAGCTATAAAACTGACCTTCCTTTGAGCTAGTTGAGAATCTGGAGCATTACATTTGTGGGTTCAATTAAACTCTCAAAATGGCTAGAAAAAAGAGAGCTTTCATGTGAAACTCGACAGTCTATTCCTGTTCTTAGAAATGAAGGCTATTCCATGCGAGAAATTGCCAAGAAACTGAAGATTTCCTACAACGGTGTGTACTACTCCCTTCAGAGGACAGCACAAACAGGCTCTAACCAGAGTAGAAAGAGAAGTGGGAGGCCCCGCTGCACAACTGAGCATCAAGACAAGTACATTAGAGTCTCTAGTTTGAAAAATAGACGCCTCACAGGTCCTTAACTGGCAGCTTCATTAAATAGTACCCGCAAAACGCCAGTGTCAACGTCTACAGTGAAGAGGCGACTCCGGGATGCTGGCCTTCAGGGCAGAGTGGCAAAGAAAAAGCCATATCTGAGACTGGCTAATAAAAGGACAAAAGTGTTATGGACAGACAAATCGAAGTTTGAAGTGTTTGGATCACACAGAAGAACATTTGTGAGACGCAGAACAACTGAAAAGATGCAGGAAGAGTGCCTGACGCCATCTGTCAAGCATGGTGGAGGTAATGTGATGGTCTGGGGTTGCTTTGGTGCTGGTAAAGTGGGAGATTTGTACAAGGTAAAAGGGATTTTGAATAAGGAAGGCTATCACTCCATTTTGCAACGCCATGCCATACCCTGTGGACAGCGCTTGATTGGAGCCAATTTCATCCTACAACAGGACAATGACCCAAAGCACACCTCCAAATTATGCAAGAACTATTTAGGGAAGAAGCAGGCAGCTGGTATTCTATCTGTAATGGAGTGGCCAGCGCAGTCACCAGATCTCAACCCCATAGAGCAGTTGTGGGAGCGGCTTGACCGTATGGTACACAAGAAGTGCCCATCAAGCCAATCCAACTTGTGGGAGGGGCTTCTGGAAGCATGGGGTGAAATTTCTCCCGATTACCTCAGCAAATTAACAGCTAGAATGCCAAAGATCTGCAATGCTGTAATTGCTGCAAATGGAGCATTCTTTGACGAAAGCAAAGTTTGAAGGAGAAAATTATTATTTCAAATAAAAATCATTATTTCTAACCTTGTCAATGTCTTAACTATATTTTCTAGTCATTATGCAACTCATTTGATAAATATAAGGGCAGATTCACACGAGCGTTGCGTTTTTGCGCGCGCAAACAACGCGGCGTTTTGCGAGCGCAAAAACCATTTGACAGCTGCGTGTGTCATGCGTGTCTGATGCGCGGCTGCGTGATTTTCGCGCAGCCGGCATCATAGAGATGAGGCTTGTCGACGCCCGTCACTGTCCAAGGTGCTGAAAGAGCTAAATCTTTCAGCACCCTCGACAGTGAATGCCGAACACAACAGCGAAAAACCTGTAAAAAAAAAAGATAAAGTTCCTACTTACCGAGAACTTCCCGGCCGTTGCCTTGGTGACGCGTCCTTGGTGACGCGTCCTTGGTGACGCGCCTCTCTTGACATCGGGCCCCACCTCCCTGGATGACGCGGCAGTCCAAGTGACCGCTGCAGCCTGTGATTGGCTGCAGCCTGTGCTTGGCCTGTGATTGGCTGGAGCTGTCACTTGAACTGAAGTGTCATCCCGGGAGGTCGGACTGCAGGAAGGAGACAGGAGTAATCGGTAAGTTAGAACTTCGGTTTTTTTTACAGGTTCATGTATTTTGGGATCGCAAGTCACTGTCCATGGTGCTGAAACAGTTTAACTCTTTCAGCACCATGCACAGTGAATGTCTTCCGACGTCGCGGACCGGAAATTTTTTTGCCGGGTTCGGCCAAAACGAGTTTGGCCGAACCCGGTGAAGTTAGCTTCGGTTGTCGGGGTTCGCTCCTCGCAAAGACACTCCGTTTGGATGCTTGGAAACAGAAAAGCACGTGGTGCTTTTCTGTTTCCATTCATCCTTTTGACAGCTGTTGCGCAAACACGCAGTTCGTATGGAAGAGCTTCCGTGCGACCTGCCTGGTTTTCACGCACCCATTGACTTCAATGGGTGCGTGATGCGTGAAATACGCAGAGTTATTGAACCTGTCGCGTATTTTGCGCAGCGAACAAACGCTGCGCAAAATACACGGACTGTGTGTACTGCCCCATAGACTTCTATAGGGCATTGCGTGCCGCGCGAAAACCACGCGGTCTACACGCTGCCAAATCACGCTCGTGTGAATCCCCCCTAAGTGTGAGTTTTCATGGAAAACACAAAATTGTCTGGGTGACCCCAAACTTTTGAACGGTAGTGTACATAATTGGTATCACCACAATTGTAGCTGTACAATTGAATTAAAATGTTATTTATATCGCAAAGTGAAAAAAAAAAAAAATGGCAGAACTCCCACCCCAAAAAGAAAAAGTTAATCAATCATTTCCATGTACCCAAAAATGGAAATGAAAACTGTAACATATTTTGCAAAAACAATTTTAAAAAAAAAGCCCCCATAGAGCAAAATTAAAAAGTTATGGCTCTCAGAAGGTGATGAACAAAAAAACTCAAAAATTATCTGCCTCCTAAAGGCCTAAAATAGGCCGGTCCTTCGTGGGTTAAATAACATGTAATTCTCTGATGATACATTCCCTTTTATCTGACTGTAGGTCTTGAGCTAAAAGATTTTAGGAAGCCCTTGAACATATAGTAAATGTAAAATGAAATGGCTCCGCAGGCTCTGTACCCTGTGTGTCTCATGTTTATCCCCCATAATTGAATAACAATGTACAGGAGAAAACAGACATAAATAAAATCTCACGACGGCCTTGATAAAACTTCCTTGCTGTGTAGGGCTCCACAAAACAAGGATAAACCAAGGATCGAACTACAAAGGACTGAATAACTTTCAGATGTGGGGAAGGAGGAGAATGACAGATGGCAAGGAAGACATTACGCTCAGTGAAGATCAGAAGCCGTCTTGGCTGGATTTTTGCAGATAAGATAAGGAGATTTTGGCTAAGTCCCTACATATTATGTATAGGTTATACGTATATTGTCTTTAGGTTGTGAGAATTTAAACAGTCTTCACTATTAGAATACTGTTTTTTTAAAAGGTCATACATTGCTAGATATGACAATGGGAATGATTTTGCATGTTAAACGGAGTTCTCCACTTTGGACATTCCCTACTTGATTGCCTTGACAATAAGCTGATAAAGTGCCCTCCTTGTGGGATCCCCAGCGATCAGCTGTAATCTGTGGGGTAACCTGACAGGGAGTGTTCAATTTACTTGCAGCGCCATCACAGGGGAAATTAAGCATTACACAGTGCCCATTCATATCAATAGGTTGTCTGTGTATTCAGAACAGGACATAATCCCTGGCGTCAGAAGTCACATGCAATTCATGGCAGTATCACCAATGAGGTTGTGTGATTGATGAACGACATGTGACCAGAGCGGCAGCGTTTTAAAGGGTTATTACCTGTTAGATTATTGCTTTATACCATCCTGCTAAATATTAAAACTCCTCTACGACCCCTTTAAAAAATATATTTTAAAAACATTCAAGGTTTTTTTTGGGATTTCAAAGTTGTTATTATCTATATGAAAAGACAAAAAATTAAATATTGACATTTTTCACACTGGCCACAGAGCTTACAGCTCCTTTTTTTTCCCTTCCCCTCCCTGCACAGTGACTCCTACACGTGTCACACAGGACTGTATGCATATAGCAACATTTAACCCATAAGTCTCCCCTCCCCATACTAAAATTAACATCACACCGAAACATAACTCTCTTTTAAAGTGGGGTTGACACGGGGGTCGGCCACAGCTTTATTAACACAATAAATGTAAATAACAAATTTACCAAATATAAAACACAATGACCTTAACATACATAGGTCAATAACTACCTATATGCCTGCCTAACCAAGGACATGTAGGGAAATCCCCTTCTACTACCGCCTGCTGTGACATAACACCGTAATACCACATATCTCACCCATACATCATTGTCCAAAACAAACCAATAACCACCGTATTGAGAATCATGTGAAACACATTGTTTCATCCTTCTCCTTTTTTTTTTTTTTTCTTTCTATTACAATTTTCCAAATTTTTTTTATTTTTTAAATTTTTTTATGCACTCTCCATTTATTTTCCTTTTTTTTTAATATCTCCATCCAAATAACCGGAAATATTGAGGCCTCTTTGGTTGCTTTTTTTTTTTTTTTTTTAAATCACATACACGTTCCACCACCCCCCAACTAACTCGTACCTTTAGATTAACCATACCTAAGGGAGGGAGGGAGGGAAAATTTCTGACAAAGAGACCCACTACAGGTAAGCAGCCCCTTATATAACCCCTTCCCATACACTAAAACCGCCCCCTCTCCTCCTCTAACTCCCCCCCCTGCCTAAATGACTCACCCCAGTAACAGAGAGGGGGAGGGGAGCCAACTCCTCAGCCTCACTTAATCACTTCCCTGCAAGAGTCCCTGGCTCAGCGGCTAAATGCCTGTGAGCCCCCATAATGCTCATAATACTTCTAAAGAAGTCGTTCTCTGTCGTTTTTTGTTTTGACATGTGCCTGCTGTAATTTCTGCAGCTGCTTAGACAAGACGGCTGCCCCCATAATCATGTAAAGAAAATCAAATTAAAAAATTTAAATATAAAACGGATTACAAAAAAAGTTTGGTTTAATATAGATTAATATAAAAAGGTGATACATTCTCGTTAAATGCTGTCTGCTTCTTCCTCACCATTTGGTCCAAGACAAAACAGCTAAACCAGTCCTTTAAACTGATTGTAGGGCCTCCATTACGCCTGAAAAGACGACTCCAATACCTCTGCAAACATTTGCCCATTGCTTGCAATGGGTCTTACGATGTTCTTTGCAGACGAGCTGTCATTTTACGCGTCGCTGTCAAAAGACGGCGCGTAAAATTACGGCCGCGTCAAAGAAGTGCAGGACACTTCTTGGGACATAATTGGAGCCATTTTTCATTGACTCCAATGAAGAACAGCTGCAATTACGTACGTAAAAGACGCTGCGAAAAACGTACATGCAATTACGTCTGAAATTCAGGAGCTGTTTTCACCTGAAAACAGCTCCGTAATTTCAGACGTAATTGGCGTTGTCGTGTGCACATACCCTTACAGAAAGGGCTATCCAGATTGGTGGGGGTCTAGTCTTTGGGACCCCTATCGTTCAGTGTTGTGTGACCTTGGACCATTTAAGCATCACTCCAATTAGAGAGTTTTGCTTATAATAGTAGACTCTTAAGCCGTATTATAAGGGTATAAGGGCCAATGATTGTGAAAACGAGCCCTGCAAACAGGGCAACAATCAGCCGATCAGCTCATTCTTTAGCTTGTTTATATAGCCAATAAAATGGTCTCTAGACATCAGCACATCTCCCTCTGTACAAACAGGGAGACGTGCTGCTGCCATGATGGAAATGTATGGGAACAAACGATTGCAGTAACGATCGCTCAACCCCATACATAACCGATCATTGTGGCATGTGAAAGGAGCAAATGAGCGCCGATCGACAAGCTGTCTCATCGACCAGCGCTAGTTTTCACGGCACATATCGGCCTGTGTAAAAGGACCTTTAACCCTATGCCATATACCCGTGTTCTCCTTATCTTCTCAGCCTAAGCTCCCATATAATGCAATATGTATAAGGCCTTATTCAAACGAATGTGAAGAAACTCGGACGTGAAAAACAGACATTTTTCACGTCCGCGTTGCTCCCATGCGGTTCCCGTTTTAACGGATCCCCATAGGCTTGAGTCTATGGAGGGATCTGTGAAAACGGAAGAAAATAGGACATGTTATATTTTTCAACTGACCCTTCACACAGTCTGTTGAAACAACGGTCGTGTGAACGGCCCCATTTAAATACATGCGTCCGTGTGGCCGCATGGCCCTCACACGGACGTACTCTACGTTCGTCTGAATTTGGCCTAATGTTTATGTGTTCTTCAGCATTGTATGGATCACAAATTTAAGCTTCTTGGACTCCTCGGCTATTGAATATATCAATAACAGTGTCACCGCTAAGCCAAGTCACCTGCAGAGATAAAAGTCTCAATTTGAAGACTCCACCCAAACGGGATTCATGTTCGATCTAAAAGATTTTCTTCGGCAAAGCTAAGTTTTTTAATTTTATTATGCTAATTATCTCTGAGGAAACTGTGAAAAATTTTTTTTTGTTTATGGTTGGGTTTCATAAGGGCATGGGGAATGACACCATCATTTTCAGCACTTGGACAATTAGTGGTCATATAGTTATGCGTGTCTCTAATTTGGCTGATATTCCTAGTCATGTTTTGTGGCTCTTTAAAGGGTTAGACATTGTCCTACAGGGTAGTCATCTATAGGTGGTACTAGAGAGATAGTATTTTTCCTTCTGGAGCTAATTTGCATACTTTTTTCCAGGGAGCATTGCCTGGAAGACTCTCTACTTCAGCTTGATGTACGCAAGGAGAACCAGAACCTCCCGAGAGCTGCATCAAAGTCATCTCACCCAGCCAACTGGAACCCTTTTCTGTACTGATGAGGAACAAGAACTGTCTTCAGATGGGTGTCTGTATCAAGACTCTTTAATGGGTCAGACATGGACTTAAAAAGTAGCTCCTATCTAATTTGCTCATTTTTTTCCCACTACACACATTCTGTTGCATCTCTTATTTTTCATTTGACCAATAACACAGCTCGCTGTGAAACACCATGTCCTTAACTTCCATTCACTTCTATGGGAGTTACAGAAACAACGTAGCTCACCGAGCTCTGCTGTGTCTGCCACCTCATAACTCCGAGGTCAGAGAGCAGCGAGAGCACGAGAAGGTAGGACGGAGGTCAGGGGGCCTCGCTCTTGACATAGGTGTGGGATCCAGAGGGTCTTGTGGTTTTGGCATAAATGTCCAAGATGGGTAAACCCCATTTAAGAAATATTTAAAAAGGACCGGTCATCTCTCCTGACATGTCTATTTTAGTAACTACTTGTATTCCCCATAAAATCACAATTCTGGAACATCTTTTGTTAGAACGCTGTGTTGTGCTGTTCCTCTGTTATTCCTCATTGAAAATTATGAATAAATTGACAACTGGGTGTTACCATTCCCCTTGTCAAATGGGTGTGTCCCTACACAGTCAGACTGTGAGCACTGATTTGACAGTGTCAATCTGTGTAGGAACACACCCCCAACTGGTAACACCCAGTTTTCAATTTATTCCTAAATTTGTAAGAAGTATAACAGAAGAACGGTACAACGCATAGTTCTAAGAAAAAATGCTGCAAAATCATTATTTGATGAGGAATATTAATATTTTCTAAATCAGACATGTCAGGAAAGGTGTCAGATCCTCTTTAAAATTTGAACGTTTAAGATTTTAATAAGTTTATAACCAAATCCTACAAGACATACAAAACTATGCACAATGGTCCTTAGAACTGAAGGATAATAGTAATTATTGTATTTAGAAATGTCCGTCAGTAACACTTACGACTTATTATGTCATTTTGTTTGCTAATAATTAAACAGTTCTGGAAAAAGAGTTTTCATGTAACAAGTTGAACCAAGGAGATAAAATTGGATGTGCTAACTTTTTGGAACGCTCCCCATTTTATAACACGCTTCCTATGCTAGAAAAGGTGGCACAGAAAGTTCTTCTCTCCCAAACTGGAGACCCACAAAAACCACAAGAGGTTCAGCATGCTCAGTGACGTTAAAAGATGTAGTGGGAAAAAAAATCCAAAAAAAAATATATGATTTGAGGTTTACTGTCGCAGAAGAAATACTTAAATAATGAAAAACCTTAGTGAAAAAATGGTTCTCTTCCAACCTATCCAGGAGGGTGTGGCGGTCTATCACTGTCCTAGGCAGAAGGCACAACGGGGAGTTATTAAAGTTTGTGAAATATCAATTTCTTTATTAAAATAGATTCATATGTGGTTAACTCATGCCAGAACAACAGTGTGGTGTCTACAGCTCATTTACGATCCTTCACTTTTGTATATGTTTCTGCATGGGAATCAATTGTTTATATTGTATGCTGCATCAAGTGTCGGGTTGGACATATCTATGTATCTAAGATATAGAGAGATAGATAAATAAATAAGATAGAGAGAGAGAGAGAGATAGATAAATAAGATATACTGATAGATAGATAGATAGATAGATAGATAGATAGATAGATAGATAGATAGATAGATAGATAGATAGATAGATAGATAGATAGATAGATAGATAGAGATAGGATAGTGTAAAGTCTATGGCCGCGGACCGTCGTGCTGACACCCTCTGACGGCTGCGGCCATGGACAAGCGAGTTCCCGGTGGCATCTCCCTCCTGGGAGATGCCGCCACTCACTTCCTGGTCCGGAAACGGTCTCCCGCAGGGCGCGCACACCCGCGCGTGCACTGCTTTAAAGGGCCAGTATGCGCACATTTGCACAATAGCTGCAATTAGCCCAGAATGCTTCTGAACTATAAAAGGGGCTATGTCCTCTCGATCTTTGCCTGAGCGTTGTTGTGTTACTTTAAGTTTGTCCTTGAAAATGGTCTCCTAGTGTTTTCCAGTTCCCAGTGTTTCCCGTTCCTGCTGCCTGTACCCTGTATCCTGTGCTACCGCGCCTCTGTGCCTTCAAGAGTTGGAGTCATGTTGTGCCCTTCGCTGCATCTATTTTGTCACACCCCTCTGGGTGTCTGTCTACTGTACAAGCCTCATCTTAGCCTGAATCCACCGCTACTGTCTACATTGCCTCCGGTACCCTTTAAGAACTATAGACATTGCATTATACCTGTTTAGCCAGCTGTTATCCCGCTATGCGGTACGGCCCAGTGGGTCCACACCCCACGCCGTGACAGTCCGCTCAGGCCATGGACGCCGCTGGCCAATTCAAGGGCCTGTCACGTTCCCAAGCCATGCAAGCGGACCTGCAGGACCTGCGAACACGACAGGATCAACTCCTTGTGGCAGTAAACTCCATGGCACTACAGCTAGGGGCGCTAGCTGCTTCCTCCTCTGCTCCTGTTCAAGCTTCTCAGACTGATCCTCCTGCTAGACCTCCTGTCAACACCAGTTCTGATCCTCGATTCTCGCTCCCACTACCGCCTCGTTTTTACGGAAACGCAAGCGCGTGCAGGGGATTTCTCAACCAGTGTCATATCCACTTCACCCTGCACGCCAGAGCATTTCCCTCAGACGGCGCCAGGATCGCCTTCATTGTTTCTTTGCTTGCCGGCAAAGCCCTGGCATGGGCGAACGATATTAATTGTTCCTGCTCAGGACTTCCCCCTATTAACCAAGGATTAATAATAATAATAATAATCTTTATTTCTATAGCGCCAACATATTACGCAGCACTTTACAATTTAGAGGGGACAAGAAACAAACAATATCAGACAGTGCTGCGTAATATGTTGGCGCTATATAAATAAAGATTATTATTATTATTATTATTATTCCACACTGTGCTCGCGGAACCTGGATGAGTTTCGTCGGCAGCAACTTGTCTACTGAACCTTCGCCAGGAGGACACCTCCGTGGGCGAGTACACCATCCAGTTCCGGACCCTGGCAGTAGAGCGGTCCTGGAACAATGAGGCGTTAGTAGCTTCCTTCTGGCATGGTCTGTCACCCGAGATCAAGGACGAACTAGCTGCTCGTGATCTACCACCTACCTTGGACGACCTAATTTTACTTGCCATCCGGGTTGACATGAGGCTCAGAGAAAGATCCCAAGAGGTTCGTCGAGAGAGAAAGCTTCCTAGGTTTGCTCCCAACTTCCAGCAACCCCTCATGTCCTCATCTGTTGCTCCACCCGAGGTCCCGATGCAAGTAGATCGACTTAGACTATCCTATATTGCGGCCTCGCTGGCCATGTCGTGTGTCTGTTCCCCAGAAGCCAAAAAACTCCAACACCTAGGATTGGTTGAAGAGACAACGCGGGCGACACAGCATTTGACAGAGAACTCCCCTCCAAGCTGTCCATCCCTGTGACTATTGTCCCTGGCGAGAGGTCCCACCTGGCCTCTGCCTATCTGGACTCTAGCTCTGGAGCCAATTTATACGCAGATACCTTGTGGATCTTCTTCACTTGCCCACTACCCTTCTGGAGAGGTCGTTGATCGTTGCCTCAGTAGATGGACTGCCGCTGCCCAACCCAATATTGTCTGTGACCAAACCGCTGAGGCTTCAAGTGGGAGCCCTTCATTCTGAGCTCATCTCCCTTTTTGTCCTACCCAAGGCCGTCAACCCCGTGTTGCTGGGTTTGCCTTGGCTCCATCTACACGCTTCAGTCCTGGATTGGAACTCTGGAGAGGTTCTCCAGTGGGGCCCCAAGTGCCTCAACCGCTTTCTGAGGCATATCTATCCGCTTCAGTCTCCTCCGCATCAGTCATCGGCAGGGTTGCTCTCTTGCTACTCTCAATTCTTGGATGTCTTCGACAAGGAGGCAGCGACGTTGCCGCCACACCGATCGTATGATTGTCCTATTGACTTGGTCCCTGATTCGTCTCGTCTCCTCCTCGCGGTAGAGTATATCCGCTCTCCTTACCTGAAACTCAGTCGATGTATGCCTATATCAAGGAAAATTTAGAGAGGGGCTTAAAATACAAATTCTCATCCCCGGTCGGGGCCGGGTTTTTCTTTGTTAAACAGAAAGATGGATCCCTCCGTCTCTGCATTGACTACCAGGGTCTCAACCAGATCACGGTAAAGAACAGATACCCATTGCCTTTAATCTCTGAACTGTTTGATCGCATACGAGGAGCAAATATTTTTTCCAAACTAGACCTGCGGGGGGCCTACAATCTAATCTGGATTTGTATGGTTGACGAGTTGAAGACGGCATTTAATACACGTGATGGGCAATACGAATACCTGGTTATGCCCTTCGGCCTGTGTAACGCCCCTGCGGTCTTTCAAGAGTTTGTCAATTACATCTTCCATCGCTGGGGACACAGTTCCAAGCTGGCAGGTCACGCGGGTGCCCGTAAGACCTGAGACCTAATTGCCCGTCAGTTCTGGTGGCCCACGCTGCCCAAACACGTCACGGATTTTGTCTCCTCCTGCACGGTGTGCGCAGCAAATAAAGTTGCCTACTCCAGACCAGCTGGTCTGCTCCAGCCACTGCCTGTGCCCGATGCCCGCTGGCGACATATTGCTATGGACTTTGTCACGTACCTGCCTCTCTCTGCTGGATGCAGTGTGGTGGTGGTGGATCGATTCTCCAAAATGGCTAATTTTGTTCCACTGGCTGGTCTGCCTTCTGCTTCCCAACTGGCCGGCCTCTTCATCCAACACATCTTCAGTCTGCACGGCTTGCCTCTGCATATTGTCTCGGATCGAGGAGTTCAGTTCACCTCAAAAGTTCTGGAAAGCACTCTGCGGTCTCCTCTGTGTGAAGTTGGACTTTTCCTCGGCCTACCATCCCCAGTCCAATGGTCAGGTCGAGAGGGTTAATCAGATTATGGAGAACTATCTGCGGCACTTTATCTCCAGACAGCATGATGACTGGGTGCAGCTGCTTCCTTGGGCTGAGTTCTCTTACAACAACCATACTACTGAGTCCACCACCACCAGCCCATTCTTCATTCTCTACGGCCAACATCCACGAATACCTCTTCCTGTTTCCACTATGTCCCAGGTGCCTGCAGCTGACTCTACTGTCAGGGACTTTCTGCAGATATGGCAGCAGACCAGATCTTCTATTCTGCTTGCGGTCAACCGCATGAAGAAAAAGGCAGACACTAGAAGACGAGAACCTCCCCAGTTTCTTCCAGGAACTAAGGTCTGGCGGTCTTCCAAGAATATCCGGCTGAGGGTCCCATCTTGCAAGTTTGCTCCCAGGTTCCTCGGACCCTTTGAGATTCTGCTGCAGATAAATCCGGTTTCTTACAAGCTTCGGCTGCCTCCCACCCTCAAGATCCCAAACTCCTTCCATGTCTCCCTGCTGTAGCCTGTGGTCCTGAACCGCTACCCCAAGACTCCTAGTTCCGCAGTGGCTCCTAGTGGCTCATCAGGGACATTCGAGGTGAGGGAGATCTTGGACTCTAAGAGAGTTTGAGGAAGAACGTTTTATTTTGTGGATTGGAGGGGATTTGGCCCAGAGGAGAGGTCTTGGGAGCCAGAGGAGAACATCAATGCTCCTGACCTCGTGAAGAAGTTTCTCTACCGCTTTGGTCCCAAGAAGAGGGGGCGTAAGAGAGGGGATACTGTATCGTCTATGGCCGCGGACCGTCGTCCTGACTTACCCTCTGGCGGCCATGGACAAGCAAATTCCTGGCGGAATCTCCCTCCTGGGAGACGCCGGCACTCACTTCTTGGTCCGGACACAGTCTCCCGCAGGGATCGCGCGCCCGCACGTGCACGGCATTAAAGGGCCAGTACGTGCACATTTGCAGAATAGCTGCAATTAGCCCAGAATGCTTCTGGACTATAAAAGGGGCTCTGCCCTCTCGATCTTTGCCTGAGCGTTGTTGTGTTACCTTAAGTTTGTCCTTGCAAATCGTCTCCTAGTGTTTTCCAGTTCCCAGTGTTTCCCGTTCCTGCTGCCTGTACCCTGTATCCCATGCTACCGTGTCTCTGTGCCTTCAAGAGTTGGAGTTGTGTTGTGCCCTCCGCTGCATCTATTGTGTTGCACCCTGCCGGGTGTTTGTCTACTGTCGGAGCCTCATCTTAGCCTGAATCCACCGCTACTGTCTACATTGCCTCAGGTACCTTTTCAGAACTATAGACATTGCATTATACCTGTTTGGACAGCTGCTATCCCGCTATGCGGTACGGCCCAGTGGATCCAAACCCCACGCTATGACAGATAGATGTTCCTCTTGAGTACATCCTCTTCCTTTTTGCCTAATTATTCGATTACTCTTAGTCATATCACAATATCATAGTAAATCATGTCCCCAGTTTGGTAATGGTTAAACTTCGGTCCCTTTGCCTCGCTGAGACTTGTGAACTTCACTTAACCTCAGTAGATCCAGGTACCTACATCATGAAGGATTTCATCATAAATCCAAACTCCTGAAACTGATAGTAAAATAAAGGGAACAGATCTTTAAAAACGTCTTCCATAGAAGAAACCGCTTTGAACATTATGGGATATGCTAAGAACTTGAAAGAAACAAAAACATTTACAAGGCAATAAGGATGTGTCCTAGTGTTACAGGAATGCCTTTTACCACAAGTCTTAGGATCCCGCAACTTTACATCTTAGTTTAACGCTTCTCCCATCTCACAGCTCTTCGAAATGTCATCCGTGCCACCAGTCATTTGCCGTCACCCACGATGATGAATCATTGGGTTGGCTGGCACCATATTTAGCGCTACTTTGAACTTTAATAATATAATTTATATAGTTAATGGGGCCTCTCTGCTCTTCTCCAAGGCTAGCTTGACACTGAACTTTCTCCATCTCTCTGCTACATCTCGGGCATATTAAACAATTCATTATAAGAGTTCTCGTTGTGTCTCATGGGTTTTAGTTAAACTATAAAATTTGCGAAGATGCACAACAGTCATCTCAATCTGTTATCGTAACGTACACATAAAATTAGAGGGTCCCATATTAAAACTCAATAGGACCCATTCCCCTCTTAGAGCTCCAACCAATATAATTTTTTTTATATCACTATTAAAGGGGTTGTCTCAGGTTATTGGCAAATAGAACTATATTACTATAATACCATATTTGATGTTCCATCTATTCACCCCAATACTAGTTAACAAATATTTATTGTGTGTTCCACGGATGCTACTAGGGTCTTAAAAGATCAAAGGGAAAAGCATCAAGGCATTTGTCGTCGTCCTCTCCAAAAATAAAATATACCTGATTCCATAGAAGAACTCCTGTCAAATAATAAGCCTTTTAAAAAAAACTTCTCTCTTTATGAAAGTATCCCTCTTAAATAACATACAGTTACCATATAATACCACTATACAAGGGCCAAGTAATACCACCATACCTTGATCACATATTACCACTACATAGTGACTGAATAATACCCCCCATACTGTTACTAAATAATACCTCCATACCATAACCACATAGTGACTGAATAATACCTCCATACCATAACCACATAGTAACTGAATAATGCATTCACACTGTTACTGAATAATACCGCCACACTATAACCGCATAGTGACTGAATAATACCCCCATACGATTACTGAATAATACCACCACACTATAACCACAAAGTGACTGAATAATACCTCCATACCATAACCGCATAGTGACTGAATAATACCCCCCATACTGTTACTAAATAATACCTCCATACCATAACCACATAGTGACTGAATAATACCTCCATACCATAACCACATAGTAACTGAATAATACCTCCATACCATAACCACATAGTAACTGAATAATACCTCCATACCATAACCACATAGTAACTGAATAATACCTCCATACCATAACCACATAGTAACTGAATAATGCATTCACACTGTTACTGAATAATACCGCCACACTATAACCACATAGTGACTGAATAATACCCCCATACTATTACTGAATAATACCGCCACACTATAACCGCATAGTGACTGAATAATACCCCCATACGATTACTGAATAATACCACCACACTATAACCACAAAGTGACTGAATAATACCCCCATGCTGATACTGAATAATACCGCCACACCATAACAACATGGCGAATGAATAATACCCCCATACTGTTACTGAATAATACCTCCACACCATGACCACATATTACGATCACATAGTGGCTGAATAATACTACAATACTGTTACCGAATACAAACCACTATACAAAGACCAATATTACCAGTGTACAGTGGTAGACACCCGTTCTACACAGGAGCTCTGCAAACCATATAAGCGATTACAGTACAGTTACATCCAGCGAATTACAGGTGACATCTTTTTAGATTGGAGTCGTTCACTTAACATTTTTCTTTTTCATCCAACCCAGACCACTATGACAACTTTTCCCAATCATGACTCACCTGCAGAATTTGCTCCCCGACATTCTTGGCTCCTCGCTTTTCCAGGACCCCCCCCCCCCCCCACACACACACTCTCTACACAAACCTTCTTTCCTGCTGTCCCTGTAACAGTACCATCCAGCTGCTTCCTTTAATACTGTGCCCGCTGCTTCCCTAGATGCCTACATTACTGTACCTGATGTGTAGTAAAGTGCTCCAATATACAAGGCTAAACATAGTTCCCCAAGAGTCTCGAAAAAGGAAGGAGGCAGCACACCAGCATAAATTCAAAAGGTGTTTATTCATCCAGTGTATAGGCGGCAACGTTTCACCTTCCCGATGAAGGCATTTTCAAGCTTGAAAATGCCTTCATCGAGAAAGTGAAACGTTGCCGCCTATACACTGGGTAAATAAAGACCTTTGAATTTATGCTGGTGTGCTGCCTCCTTCCTTTTGGGTGACTCCTGGGGAACTCTGTTTTGCTCTGCCTGGTGGGATCTATGGACCAGATCTCCTGAGGTTCAGCACCCATTACTTCTTGCTGTGCAGCTCCTTTTGCTCTCTATTTTGGACTGCGCCCCAATTTACTGTACTTTAGAAATAATGGTGTGATAACTATAGATACCCCAAAAACAAGGGTGCCATAGAGATAGTGCCCAAGACTGTAATAGTTCCCCCCACAGTAATATGTCCATCTTTGTGCCCCACACAGTAATAACGCTCCTGTAGTGGCATGAACACAGTAATAGTGCCCCTCCTGATGCCCTCCAGCAGTAATAGTGCCCCAAATACATTAATAGTGCCCCCTTAGTGCCAGTTCACGGTAATAATTCTCCCTTACCGCCCCTATACCATAATAGTTCCCTCTTAAGGCCCCCACTAAGTAAAAGTGCCACCTTAGTGCCCCCTGCTTACTAAAAGTGCCTCCTTAGTGTCTACCATGCAGAAATAGTCTCCCTTGAGTAAGACCCACACAGTAAAAGTGCCTCTATAGTGCCACTGCCCCCCAAATATAATAGTACCCCCTCAGTAAGCCCCAACAAAGTAAAAGGGACCCTGAAAAATAACCAAATTAATACCCTCCTAACCCCCTTCCTACGATGAATTGTGCAACTCAGGCTTCAGGCTTCTTCTGATCTGTAGCCTGTGTTGTCAGCGGCTCGGCACAGGAAGGCACGGTGACGTCACTGCATCGTACCAACCTTAGCAGAGGTCCCAGCATGTGTCCTAGCACCTCATAGGACGTAGATACAGTTGAAAGTGTCTTGCTGCACCCTGCCAGCCAAAATATGTGCCGGGGTGTCACCCTGGAACCATGACACCCCTGCAAAAATGCATCGCTTTGAATATGGGCATGTGTATGTCACTGACAACTATATTATACCAAATTATACCAGTTCAGTATTTTACAGTGGAGCACAGTGTAAAATACTAGCTACATTTCTACATATTCTTTATGTCTTCATTGCTTGCTTTATATTATGGCACTTTCTTCTTTGCACCAGTTTGTACATATATCTTCTTACAACTTTGACCACCCTCAGTAAACGCCTAGAAGCCCCTCAGAATACGCCACAAGCCTCTTGCATTGGTCCTTCATCCATCCGGGTGGTCTTTACTCCATTTCATTTATTTTCCATAAACTTCGTTGTTCCTTCAAACCAAGGCCGAGCGTAGTTTGTGTTCCGCTGCCGGTTTCTGAACTCACACCCTTGTTTTTATTTTTGTATATTTAGTGTAAGGATGTGTTTATTTTTCTAGGGCATAGAATGTGCATTACATATGTCTCTCCCAGCGCCCACAGGCCAGACATATGTGCATTTTATTACCTTTAATATATGTGGGAAATCATGTCTGTGTAGCTCGTGCAGCCTGTACGCAGGTCATTTCTGCACAGAGGGGGCAACAGGGTGAGAAGTTACGTACATAAGTTGAAGAATCTAATATATAGAATTTCCAGCGCTTGCGAATGCTACCAAAGGACAACATAGCTGTCTGTCTAGGGTCTAAATCTCAAGATGTTGCAGCGCTGAGTTTGTGATTGAGCACACGAAGGCCTTATGTACATGGAAATATAATGGGAGAATACTGTCCTCAACGGAGGAACCATTCAGCGGCACACGGGAACTGTACACCTTTGTCATTTATATGAGCCCTTTTTGTGATATCTGCAGTTGCACACAGGGTTGGGTCAACTAACCATGGGGCCCTATAGAAAAACTAGGGCCCGATTCTACTATGGTCACCAATTGCATTGTGACTTACAAATTGCTGTATGGTTATTTTGATCTTTCTTGTGTATTTTCCATAATTCCTTGCTCTCTTAGCGATCTGCAATCAATATTCTTCTGCCTCTCCTTCTCCTGCTCACATAGGAGGGAATTTATTAAGACTGGAATGTCATACATGGTGCAACGACCGCGGCCATGCGCCATACATTTCCCCCCATTGGACAAAAAGTAAATAACACATACTCACCTCAATGCTCATTCACTCATTCGGTTCTCTTATAACTCCAGCACTGCTCGTACAAGGCCCTGATGCTAAGCAGCGTCAGGGCCTTATATACGAAGCAGCACTCCACGTCAGTAGTAATGCGTCACTCACAAAAGCGCTGCCCAGCATCAAGACCTTGCACGAGCGGCGCTGGAGTGATGAGGGGGGAGAAGAGGAGTGGTGTGGGGAGTATAATTATTATTTTTTTAATGTCTAATAGGATTGGGGCAAGGTATGGGTCCAGCACGGCCCTCTACCTTGCTACGCCCCATAGAGTGGGATCTACGCCAGCTAAGATTTCTACTATAATTTACGCCATTTTTCTGGCTTAAATTATAATAAATTTGTTGGGCCTCGGAGGCTAAGCCCCTTTCATTGAGGCCACGCCCTTTTCACACAAAAGTGGCAAGCATGGCGAAAGAGACCAAAAGTCGCAGTTTGCACCTCACATTGCGACTTCTGGGCCTTTCTGCCACTTTTATATGCCAGAAAACTGGCGTAGGAATGTTGATAAATTACCCCATTCATTTCTCTCGCCAACTCCATCCTCCACAGTGATCACTAACTGCAGCTCACTGCTGAGTGGACATGGGCATGAGTCTAGATCAGTAAAAGGGTTCATGTCAATAGTCCTGTAGGTCTAGGGCAGTGAAGTAGTTAATATCAGTATACTTGGTGTGGACTAGGGCAGTGAAAGAGTTGATGTCAGTATACCTGGTTGTATAGGGCAGTGAAGGGGTTAATGTTAGGATCCCTGGTGGTCTGGGGCAGGGAAATGGTTCATTTTAGGACGCTGGTCGAGGACGATGAAGGGGTTAATTGTATACCTGGGGTCCAGTGGTTACTCACCCCTCCGTGCTTCAACATTCCTGGCTGTAACAGGAAGTTGATCACTGATCATTCAGCTTCCTGTTCTCTCCCTGCACTGATCATAGAGATGAGTGCAGGCAGGGGATAGAGAGGACGGAGCTGCTGTAACTGTACAGCTCTCTCTATGATCAAGCAGACTGTTTCTTAAGAGCTCGATCCAATCATTAAGGGGGAGCTCAGGGACTCTATGCAGGTGCAGACTTTCCCTGAGGGTTCATGCGTTTCCATTTTTTGTACCATAATATACGGATCCTAGTGCCCGTATTTATGTCCGTATTGCTTCCTACTTGCTTCCGCGTCCGTTTCGTACGTCCATATTTTACGAGCATGTTGTGTCCATATATCCCCTGTAGTTTATGGTCCGCAAAGAAAATGGACGCAGGAAATTGTCACTATTTTTGTCCCAACCCACAGGGAACACCCGTAGGAAGGTCAGATAGTCGCTCTTGCACTATTTCCTATTGTTTTCCTAGCACAGTGAGCTCGGTTAGATTCCTCTGCTTGGCTAGATTTGATTCCTCTAGACTTCCAAAATCTGGTGTTTCCAAAATTGTCTACAGACTGGACAGAAGCTCTTCTGAGGCATAGTCTCATGTCCCAGGATGTAGGCCACTCCGAGCACCGCATGCTGTGGAGGTGATTTCCAAGCGTCTCCTAGAATCAGATCCATGGTATACTGACCGTATCCGTATAAAGACTCATAAACTAGACTGGGCTAGACAGTCCACTAATATGGACAATAGGACCTGTTCTATAATTTGCTGAATGGACATCTGCAAAAAATATGAATATGTGCATCACCCCATAGAAATGAATGGTTCAGCATTCTATCTTCAAAAAAGGCAGGATAGATAGGACAGAAGAATGCAATCGTGTGAATGAGCCCTGAGCAAGGAACAGTGGTTAGGGCTACTAAATGGGAGATTCATCCTAAGGACTTGTTCACACAGTGCAGATTTGCTTCAGATTTTGCGTGTATTTTGTAAGCCAAAACCAGGAACGAAACCTAAAGAGAATAAATATATAAAGGAAGGCCTGATAGGTCTGCTCTACTGGATTAATTTCTGGTTATGGCTTAAAAAATGCATGCAAAATCTGCAGCAACTCTGCAGCGTGTGAACAAGGCCTAAAGCTGCCCATACATAGATTAATGTCCATCGAAATCACCGATTTTCCCACCAACAATGGAGATAAAAAGACTTGCGGCACTCACTGATTCCAAATTAGATACATATAGCTGGGCATCGACGAAGCGTGCGTCATGTGAGACAATTTTAAGACCCATCCGGTTGCCCAGAAACCAACACGAGAACACCCACATTATACAAATTCACATAGACCACGTCCGCTTCCACCACATATTCAGGACTATCCCGCAATAAGCGAGACAGTTGGGAGGTATGATATGGTCATCGCACCCAGCTACATGCGTCTTACTTAGCTATACCATTCAATGAAGCTGGAATAATGATCAGTCCAACTAAGAATTTATAGTAATTTTATAGATGTAGTAGGGCTGATTCTGTTATATCAGATGTTTACCCTCAGTCATAATAATGCAAAAGATTCGCCAGCAGTCCCATGTAAAACCATGGATAGCGACAAGTTGGACCAGATCATAACCATCTCTGATAAACTCAGCTCTGCTGCATCTTTACACTATCGTCTAAAATTTCAAGGAATAGCCTATAATTGAGTATTTTACTAATCCTTAAACATTCTTTTTTATGATGTATTTCTTTTCCTTCACTATGGGGAACCTTGAGAATTGTGCAGCTGCATTTGACACTCAAGAGGCAAAACCTCTATTCCGGACACAGAACCTATTGCATAAAATAAATCCCCTGCGCTATCATATTACATCAGCGACTTGTATGGACAGACATATGTATATAAACTGACCGGGATAAAACTGTTGATTGAATACATTACCACCTAGAGGTCAGTAGCGGCTCCTCAGATGCATCTGTTGGCTCCGAGGAGAACTTCACAATCGTATTTTCACCAGGCGTTACAGCCAAGTTGATCAGAATTTTACCTTTAGTTGGTGACTTGGGGCTACCGTAGATTTATTATGTGTAACAGATGAAATCCCACAAACTAACTCAAGTTTCCTGACTTGGTAGAATCGTGTGCGTCTCACTTTGGCTGGAATCTGTGGACAATTTGTGTTTTGAGTCTTTTACATTTCTTATTTCTGAGCTGTAAGAAATATAAAGCCAAATTGTGAGATTTTACTACCTAAATATTTCCGCATATGTTCTGTATATTGAAAATGGCGCAGATATTACAGAATACAGAGATATACTGTGTTATATACACATATTATATCTCTTAGAAGCCATGTTTTGTGCAGTCAAGATGGCGGCCATCATCTTTTAATATCGTTTTTATTATGAAACATTACAACAAAAATTTCAGGCGGGAGACGCTCCATTGCGTAGAGCTCAACCAGACTACACAAAACTACCACCTACCTTTCCAGTTTGTGTCCCATAGTGGCCATTTTTTTTATTCTCTAGAGGTCTTAGGACCCATCTTGTTGTATGGATCATAATACAGCACCCATAGCAATCTATAGGTTCATACTGTACCTTCGTGTGCCTTGGTTTTTGGAGGCACACAGAGTTTGATTTTTTCGAATGAGCCTCCAAAAAAAATCATGCCGACATTTTCTCCTAAGAAGCATTGCTCCGTACAGAGCCTTATAGAGGGACCATAAGGCGGGACGCTAAGAGGGTATGGGTTTGGAATACTGACCAATAGGGATTCCGTATGCTGCCATACAAGGACTATTAGTTGCGTTTAACCCTGTACAGGGAATGTAGGTTGAAGTAATGGTACTCAACATTTCATATTTCCCAGTTAATTCAATGAACCATACATGCCGAGCCTCTTCGCTGGTGGACGGTACTACAATGGGCTCATTATTGGGATCATTGGGGGTGCTATCGACAAGCAACCAAGACCTTTTAAAAAAAAAATAAGTTCATGGGTTCATGAAAACATACTTCTCAACAGTCCAGGACAGTCCCATGAACCTAGGGTTGCCACCAGGCCAGTAGACCACTGACCCAGTTTTTATCACCACTGGTAGACCGGTGTGAGTAATTTTTTCCTACCAGCAACAGCAAGTTCCGGTAATTTTGCATAATAAGACAGTCCATACGGGGTCAGGTTACTTCTTATTTGGATTAGATACTCCTCCTTTGTCAGGCTTCCCATCGTTTGGGTTGAGAAGTTGGCGACCCTATGCAAACCAGACCAGAAAAGTAGAGGGGCTAATACTGATTTGTACTTAAAGGGTCATTTTGGGTGAGTTCCCGGATAAGGCAGGGCTTAAAATGTCCCATCATTTGGGATTCAAATGTCAATTTCCCATGGGAACCAAAAACCAAACATATAAAACTAAGATAGATGTTATTGAATTCAAAGAACTCCCGCGTATCTCACACTATCTCTCGTGGAGTCATAGAAACTCCAGTACCTTGTATTTATTTGTTTGTTCGAGTTTGTAGTAAGAAAATCCGTTCCTCCAAATGTGCGATCATTTCTATTCATTTGATGTTACGCAGATAACAAGGGAAGTGGTAGCAGCAACCTCAGATGTGACGGCAGCTCAAGAGATCTGGAAAATTGTCCCGTTCCTTCACTTCATTGAATTAACTGGTGACATCTGCGTCAGGGCACCGTTCATGGTTTCCGTCGGAGCTTTGCGACAGGGGAACCCATGAACGGAACCCTGACTGCATCACCTTTGAATTCAATGGTGACGGATCCGGTGCAAATGGTTTCCGTTTGTCTTAGTTGTGGGAGGGTTCCATCGTTTTCACGGAATGAACACCGTAGTCGACTGCGCTATTCATTCCGTCAAAATGATGGACTGCAGGAAGGAGAGCTTTCTGAGTAAGTATGGGTTTTTTATTCCGGAGTTGCGATTTTTGAGGCGCATTCGCTGCGATTACGCCGCAGAAGTCGCAACACTTGGCTTTCTGTTGCAGGTTTTGCATCCCCATTGAATTCAATGTGGGAAAACCCGCAACGGAAAATTAACAAAAACACAGCATAAATTGGAATACTGCGGAATTAAATTACGCACCGCAGGTCAATTTATTAAACGTTTACGCTGCGTTGTTTTTTTTTTCCGTAGCGTGGGCATGGGATTTTCAAAATCTCATCCACTTTGCTGCTACTGTAAATGCTGCGGAATTTCTACACACAATTCCGTTGCAGAAATTCCGCAACATTTACGCTACGTGGGAACCCGGCCTAAATCTCCTTAATCTTGACACCTGTCCTAAACTCACAGTAGGCGGGGGGTTAACCTCCATATGTATATGCTGCTGTTCACTCTACAGGAAAGAAGAATTGCATAAGTAAATTCAGACTTTTACATTTTCATAAATGTATATTATTATAATTTTTTTCACATTTGCTTTTAGTTTCCTTTGTCGTGACATCTCTAGATTAATAAAATACCTGCAGCTTCAGAGGGATCAATGATGTCATATCACACTCCGGTTTTAATTATGCTGATCCCTCAAATAAGGACCAAGACACCATCTGGTTCCTGAAAAGCCTCTGATTGGGTCGCAACCCGTCAGTGTCTTTCTGAAGTGGCATTATATTCTGAGTTGACTAAACATTGCAATATACTCCAATAAATCTGTGCTGTTAAAGGAATAAATAGAGGTAAATCAATGTCTTTTATCTTTAATATTAGGATGTACCCACCTGCGACTTAATCTAAAATAACACCAGCTCAGTCCATCAAAGGCTCTGATAGATGAAGAACTTCAGAGAGGATATTACCGTTTTTTGTTGTGTCGTTTTATCTTCGCTTCCATTTTTACTATATAATTATCACTGTTTAAAGCACCTGCAAACAACAGGGTGACACCAAACACCTAACAAGCTCTGCTACATCTGTGTGTGTTAGGGCATGCCCAGACGTGGCGGAGTTCTTCCACCACTGTCCGCATCAATGCCGCACAGAACATGCGTTGCAGATTCTGTTGCGGCTCTGCCTAAAATGGGAATTAAATTGATGCGGACTAGCCGTTGCGTACTGAGGGGAATAGGGCTTCCCTTCTCTCTATCAGTGCAGGATAGAGAGAAGGGACAGCCCTTTCCCTAGTAAAAGTAAAAAGAAATTCATACTTACCCGGCCGTTGTCTTGGTGACGCGTCCCTCTTCCGCCATCCAGCCCGACCTCCCTGGATGACGCAGCAGTCCATGTGACCGCTGCAGCCTGGGATTGGCCTGTGATTGGCTGCAGCCGTCACTTGGACTGAAACGTCATCCTGGGAGGCCGGACTGGAGGAAGAAGCAGGGAGTTCTCGGTAAGTATGCACATCTATTTTTTTTACAGGTTGATGTATATTGTGATCGGAAGTCACTGTCCAGGGTGCTGAAACAGTTATTGCCGATCGCTTAACTCTTTCAGCACCCTGGACAGTGACTATTTACTGACGTCGCCTAGCAACGCTCCCGTAATTACGGGTGCACACACGTAGTCACCCGTAATTGCGGGAGCCCCATTGACTTCCTCAGTCTGGCTGTAGACCTAGAAATACATAGGTCCAGCCAGAATGAAGAAATGTCATGTTAGTAAAACCAATACGCTCCGCAGCACACATAACATGTACATGACATCTGCGGACTTCATTGCGGAATTTTGACTCTCCATTGAAGTCAACGGAGAAATTCCGCAATGAGTCCGCAACAAGTCCGCTACACGTCCGCAACAACCATTGTATGCTGCGGACACCAAATTCCGCTCCGCAGTCTATGCTACGCAGCGGAATTGTCCGCAACGTGTAAACGAACTCAACCACAAAACTGTGGAAGGCAATGGAGAAACGTGTACGCTGCGGATTTCCGCTGCATAGGGGACAGTATTATAGTAGTTATATTCTTGTATATAGGGGGCAGTATTATAGTAGTTATATTCTTGTATACAGAGGGCAGTATTATAGTAGTTATATTCTTGTACATAGGAGGCAGTATTATAGTAGTTATATTCTTGTATATAGGGAGCAGTATTATAGTAGTTATATTCTTGTACATAGGGGGCAGTATTATAGTAGTTATATTCTTGTACATAGGGGGCAGTATTATAATAGTTATATTCTTGTATATAGGGGCAGTATTATAGTAGTTATATTCTTGTATATAGGGGCAGTATTATAGTAGTTATATTCTTGTACATAGGGGGCAGTATTATAGTAGTTATATTCTTGTATATAGGGGCAGTATTATAGTAGTTATATTCTTATATATAGGAGCAGTATTATAGTAGTTATATTCTTGTACATAGGGGGCAGTATTATAGTAGTTATATTCTTGTATATAGGGAGCAGTATTATAATAGTTATATTCCAGAGCAATTCCGCCACGTCTGGTCATGCCCTTTGGCTGGGTTACCACATGCAGATTTGCTATTTTGGATGCGTTTTTTTTAGCCAAACACGGAACCTAAATAGAAGAAATATATAAAGTAAGGCTTTATAGGTCTGCTCCAATTCTGGTTTTGGCTAAAAAAACAAACTGTACAACTAGTAGTTCTTGTGAAAGTTGGAATTTCATCCACACAAAATGGAATTTCTGCAGCAATTCCGCTGCGGAAAAAACGCACCCTTTCCTGCGTTTTTTTTACTGCAGAAAATGGTGCCGATTTTGCTGTGTTTTTTTTTCAATGCTAGGAGATGGTGATATCTCCTCTGAAAAATGCAGCAATTCAGTCCACTTTCCACAGCAGGAATTGACAAGCGCACCGCAGGTGAATTTCTAAACTGAAATTTTACACAGCGTATGGATGAGATTTGTTAAAACTCACCCACTTTGCTGCTACTGTGTGCTGCTGTATATTTTCCATCCGCAATTTCAGACGGAAAATAGGTATTTTCGTTACGTGTGGGCGAGCCCTAATACTACCACCTATGTACAAGAATATAACTACTATAAAACTGCCCCCTATGTACAAGAATATAACTACTATAATACTGCCCGTATGTACAAGAATATAATTACTATAATACTGCCCCCTATATACAAGAATATAACTACTATAATACTGCCCCTATGTACAAGAATATAACTACTATAATACTGCCTCCTATATACAAGAATATAACTACTCTAATACTGCTCCCTATATACAAGAATATAACTACTGTAATACTTCCCCTATGTATAAGAATATAACTACTATAATACTGCCACCTATGTACAAGAATATAACTACTATAATACTGCTACCTATGTACAAAAATATAGATACTATGAGGCTGGGTTCACACGACCTATTTTCAGGCGTAAACGAGGCGTATTATGCCTCGTTTTACGCCTGAAAATAGGGCTACAACACGTCGGCAAACATCTGCCCATTCATTTCAATGGGTTTGCCGACGTATTGTGCAGACGACCTGTAATTTACGCGTCGTCGTTTGACAGCTGTCAAACGACGACGCGTAAATTGACTGCCTCGGCAAAGAAGTGCAGGGCACTTCTTTGCCACGTAATTTGAGCCATTCTTCATTGAACTCAATTAAGAGCAGCTCAAGATATACGAGCGTCACAGATGCCTCGTATATTACGAGGAGGAGCATTTACGGCTGAAACGACGCAGCTGTTTTCTTCTGAAAACAGGCTGTCATTTCAGCCGTAAATGACAGCTAGCGTGTGAACATACCCTAATACTGCCTCCTATATACAAGAATATAACTACTATAATACTGCTCCTATATACAAGAACAGAGGCGTAGCTAGGTTCTCCAGCACCCAGGGCAAAGATTCAGTTTGGCGCCCCCCCCCCCCCAACCTCTTTCCCGACATCTCCTTCCCCCTCGCCGTGTTTGTTTTCCCTACCAATCGACGTGTCATTTATTTTTATGAGACGCGAGCATAAAAACATTTGTACATTTTACAAGCAATATGGTTCTATACACAACACCAGAACCAAGCTCAGTACATATATACAGCCCCAGAAGCAAGCTCACTACATATATACAACACCAGCACAAATACAGCTCAATTTAGTGCAACCCCTGCAGTATAGGTATGTACGGCGTAAAACTACAGCTCCCAGCATGGCCCGAACAATGATAAGGATGTGCTGGGAGATGCCGTTTCACAAAAAATAAAAATCCTATCATAATCATACCACCCATCATCTCACTGCAGATCATAGTGACTACAGTGCTGATTAGAGGCAGAATGAACATTTACATTAAGTGACTCACCGGTGACGTCTCAGATTCTAGTTCTTTTTCTCCATCCGGTCCAGACCTCTATGGTGGCTTCTCCCGGTCACAGCCCATTTCTGCAGTTTGCCGCTCACATGTCTTCAGCTTCTCACTTTTCCAACATTTCTGCACCTATAAATAAATATAAAGTTATCATTATACCACACACTACGCCCCTAAATATAATAGCGCCTTACACTGCATCACTAATTATAATAGCACCATACACTGTGTCCCACACACACACACACTGTGCCCCCTGCAGATAGTGCCCGCCATAGAGCCCCCTGTAGATAGTGCCCCCATACAGACCACCCCTGTATAGTGTCCCACAAATAACTCCCCCTATAGTGCTCTACAGATAGCCCACCCCTGTATATAGCCTCCTGTAGATATAGCCCACCCCTGTATATAGTACTCTACAGATAGCCCAACAATGTATGTAGCCCCCCTGTAGATATAGCCCATCCCTGTATATAGTGCTCCACATATAGTCCACCCCTGTATATAGTGTTTCACAGATAGCCCACCCCTGTATATACTATATACAAGGGTGGGCTATCTGTGGAGCACTATATACAGGGGTGGACTATATGTACAAGGGGGCTATATACAGGGGTGGGCTTTCTGTGGAGCACTATAGGGGGAGCTATTTGTGGGATACTATATACAGGGGTGGGCTATATCTACAGGGGGACTATATACAGGGGTGGGCTATATCTACAGGGGGACTATATTTCAGGGGGACTATATACAGGGGGACTATATCTACAGGGGGACTATATACAGGGGTGGGCTATATCTACAGGGGGACTATATTTACAGGGGGCTATATCTTCAGGGGGACTATATACAGGGGGACTATATCTACAGGGGGACTATATACAGGGGTGGGCTATCTACAGGGGGACCATATCTACAGGGGGACCATATCTACAGGGGGACCATATCTACAGGGGTGGGCTATATCTACAGGGGTGGGCTATATCTACAGGGGCTATATACTATATAGCCGCCCCTGTAGCTATAGCCCACCCCTATATATGGTGCTCCATAGATAGCCAACCCCCTGTAGATATAGTCCACCAGTATATAGCCCACCCCTTGTAGATATGGTACCCCTGTAGATAGCCCACCCCAGTATATAGCCCCCTGTAGATATAGTCCCCCTGTATATAGCCCACCCCCTGTAGATATGGTCCCCCTGTAGATAGCCCACCCCAGTATATAGCCCCCTGTAGATATAGTCCCCCTGTATATAGCCCACCCCCTGTAGATATAGTCCACCTGTATATAGCCCACCCCCTGTAGATATAGTCCCCCTGTATATAGCCCACCCCCTGTAGATATAGTCCCCCTGTAGATATAGCCCCCCTGTAGATATAGTCCCCCTGTATATAGCCCATCCCCTGTAGATATAGTCCCCCTTTAGATATAGCCCCCCCTGTAGATATAGTCCGTCCCCCCACAGATACAGCCACACACTTTTATTACAATTTAAAAAATAAATAAAAAATATTCAAACTCACCTTATTCCCGCTCCCACGCCCTCCGGCAGCCATGGAGACCTGCTCTCTTCTGTGCAGGTCTCCAGGGGGTTGAACACAGCGTCTATGAAAGGCGCTGATTGGCTGGGCAGGATGACTTTCCCTGCCAGTCAGTCAGCGCCTTTCATCGACGGAAGCGTCACTGGTACAAAAGGTACCAGTCGCTTCATTCGTGGAAAGGCGCTGAATGGCCGGGCACGGAACGTGCCCGGTCATTCATTGCTTCTAATTGTACCTGTGTCCTTGCGACACAGGTATAATTATAGTGCAGGAGGAGGTGGCGCCCCCCTCTGAGCTGCGCCCGGGGCACGTGCCCCGCCTGCCCGCCCCTAGCTACGCCCCTGACAAGAATATAACTACTATAATACTGCCCCTATATACAAGAATATAACTACTATAATACTGCTCCGAGTGTACAAGAATATAACTACTATAATACTGCCTCCTATGTACAAGAATATAACTACTATAATACTGCCCCTATATACAAGAATATAACTACTATAATACTGCCCCTTGAGGAAGCAAAGTGTGAAACGTGCGTTGGGGTCCAGTGCACGCTGTCAGACTGCACTAATAGCCGTTTATGGGTAAGAGATTTGTTTCTATCACTGAACTTCCTATAAACCTCTTTTGGGTTGTTCTTTAAGCTCTGTTTTGTGAGTCACTGCATAGTATACTAGTCCATCTTTGCACACTGTTTTGCCTTTGACTCTTTATTGTTAGGTTCAAGTACTGGAACTATGCATGCTAACATATGGCTGTATTTAGAGCTATATAGCACAACCTCAGTACTCATTTCTCTTGCTCGTTGGCATGATCATTACACAGTCTGAACATATGTGTCTTTTTCTACTGTAATTGTAACAGTGTCCTTTAGTCCATTGTGTGTATCTGTTTTTAATATATTATATGTTTATGTCAATAAAGTTATATTTTAATATATAGGCTCGTATTCTCTTTCTCTTTCTTCTGTGCATAAATGTCTATATAGGAGTGCCTTTATTGTTACCTGGGGAGCATGCTTTACCGTATAGCAGCTAGCCCCTTCTTTTTTCATTGCTGTAGGAGCTTTTCTGTTTATATAATACTGCCCCCTATGTACAAGAATATAACTACTATAATACTGCCCCTATATATACAAGAATATAACTACTATAATACTGCCCCCTATATACAAGAATATAACTACTATAATACTGCCCCCTATATACAAGAATATAGCTACTATAATACTGCCCCTATATACACAAGAATATAACTACTATAATATTGCCTTCTATGTACAAGAATATAACTACTATAATACTGCCCCTATATACAAGAATATAACTACTATAATACTGCTACCTATATACAAGCATATAACTACTATAATACTGCTTCTATATACAAGAATATAACTACTATAATACTGCTACCTATATACAAGCATATAACTACTATAATACTGCTTCTATATACAAGAATATAACTACTATAATACTGCTCCTATATACAAGAATATAACTACTATAATACTGCCCCCTATGTACAAGAATATATATACTATAATACTGCCTCCTATGTACAAGAATATAACTACTATAATACTGCTTCCTATATACAAGAATATATCTACTATAATACTGCCCCTATATACACAAGAATATAACTACTATAATATTGCCTTCTATGTACAAGAATATAACTACTATAATTATCTTTTTTATTTGAAAACTTGCAACAAAATATTACAATACCTTTGCAATACACTCATAACAGATAAAGAAAATAAACGTATGTCTCTTAATAACATCACAATCATTAAACAAACCATAATATATGAATATTGCTTCAGTATAGATTGTTTCAACTATTTTTCATGATATTATTCTAGACAGTATTACAGGAGAGTTCTTCTTTATTGGTGACCGGGCAGCATCGCGCACACCACAGAGGGTACACGGTCACCACATTTATGGCATATAGTAAGCCTCTATGATATAAACGGAGTTCGGGGTAGAAGTCTCCATACAGCAGCAAAGAGTTTCACTGTCCCACTAGATGTGGTGACTGCAGGGACACAGCAGGGACATTACTCTGTAGATTAGTCTCTTGTATAAAGATGACATTGGTTTTGTCGTCAGACAGACGCTGGAATATCGCCCGCCGCCTGCTCCTATTCTTCACACTGTTCACATTAATAGGAGGTGATTTTCAGCCTCATCCTGGTTACATGTCTTTCCTACTTTTTTTCCTTCTTCCACTGCTATGTCCTGTAACACCCCATCTTTTGGTGGACATTGGGGGGTCAGCGTCTTCATCCTGAGGTTCGTCATCTGGATTGCGTGAGGAGACTTGCTCCATCTCTGCTTCTTCTTCCTGGTCATCATCTCCCAGCGCACAGTAACGTCCCCCAGTTATCGCCAGCACTGGAGACTCCGGTGATTTCTTTGCAGTAGTGATTTTTTTCCTAGAAGAATCATCTGTTTTACTTCTCCTTTTAACCGTCTGAAAGCCCTCCTCATCCATAATGGTCGCTGCGGCTGGATCAGCTGTTTTTTTACTGGTCGCTGCGGCTGGATCAGCTGGTTCCTTACTGGTCGCTGCGGCTGGCGCAGCTGGTTTTTTACTGGTCGCTGCGGCTGGATCAGCTGGTTCCTTACTGGTGTTGGGCAGATGTTTAGATGTTTTGGTGACAGAGTGACTGGATATTTTACTTTTAGCATGACCTCTATTTTCAGTGGCTGGTGACACTTGTGCAGCATCCACAGATGGTACATTCGTCTCTGGAGCAGGGTCTCTGGTACTTTGGCTCACATCCTCGCTGGGGCTTCCAGGTTCTGGGGTCATATCTACACATATGGAGACATCCTCCTGCTCTTCCTCCATGGCTTCTTTAAAGGTCTCCTCTTTATTATGGTCTGCATGTGGACACTCCCGGAATGTATGTCCAGGTCCTAAGCACAGGTTACAGATGACAGGTCCTGTACAATCATCCTTCACATGCGCAAACTGACCACATAGTGAGCACTTAATACGGGAACAGTTGAAAGCCAGGTGTCTGCCCCCACATCTATGGCACAGTCGCGGTTGACCAGGGTAGTAACATATGCCTCTCTCCGAGCCCAGGTAGAAGGAGTGCGGCAGATGTCTGGTCACTCCATTCTCCTGAACCAGCTGGATCTTGACAGAATATCCTCCATTCCAGATCTCCTCCTCATCATAGATCTTTGTTGGCGGTCTCTTCACCTCACAATATCTGCTCAACCAGTGCTGCAAATCTGCCAGAGCCACCACCTCAGACTGGAACAGGACGGTGGCGGTGACTACCTGGGGTTTAGTCAGCTGGATGACATGTAGATGCTTCCACATCGCGTGCTCCTTTGTATCGTTATAAATACTCCAGAATAAGTCTAGACTATATTGCAGCTTGAAACTGATGTCATAATTCCTGCTGGAGGGAACGTGGATCAGAGCGAACACCTCAGAAGCTTTAAACTTCATAAACTCCTTCAACAAAACTTTCCCAATGTAGAGTCTGGAGGGGAGGTTTTCCTCTGGTCCTGAGTACCTGATTCTGACCGCGTTCCTCCTCTGAGGTGTGGGGTTAGTCGGTCTTGTATATAGGAGCAGTATTATAGTAGTTATATTCTTGTATATAGACGGCAGTATTATAGTAGTTATATTCTTGTACATAGGAGGCAGTATTATAGTAGTTATATTCTTGTATATAGGGAGCAGTATTATAGTAGTTATATTCTTGTATATAGGGGGCAGTATTATAGTAGTTATATTCTTGTACATAGGGGGCAGTATTATAGTAGTTATATTCTTGTACATAGGGGGCAGTATTATAATAGTTATATTCTTGTATATAGGGGCAGTATTATAGTAGTTATATTCTTGTACATAGGGGGCAGTATTATAGTAGTTATATTCTTGTACATAGGGGGCAGTATTATAGTAGTTATATTCTTATATATAGGAGCAGTATTATAGTAGTTATATTCTTGTACATAGGGGGCAGTATTATAGTAGTTATATTCTTGTATATAGGGAGCAGTATTATAATAGTTATATTCCAGAGCAATTCCGCCACGTCTGGTCATGCCCTTTGGCTGGGTTCCCACATGCAGATTTGCTATTTTGGATGCGTTTTTTTTAGCCAAACACGGAACCTAAATAGAAGAAATATATAAAGTGAGGCTTTATAGGTCTGCTCCAATTCTGGTTTTGGCTAAAAAAAAAAACTGTACAACTAGTAGTTCTTGTGAAAGTTGGAATTTCATCCACACAAAATGGAATTTCTGCAGCAATTCCGCTGCGGAAAAAACGCACCCTTTCCTGCGTTTTTTTTACTGCAGAAAATGGTGCCGATTTTGCTGTGTTTTTTTTTCAATGCTAGGAGATGGTGATATCTCCTCTGAAAAATGCAGCAATTCAGTCCACTTTCCACAGCAGGAATTGACAAGCGCACCGCAGGTGAATTTCTAAACTGAAATTTTACACAGCGTATGGATAAGATTTGTTAAAACTCACCCACTTTGCTGCTACTGTGTGCTGCTGTATATTTTCCATCCGCAATTTCAGACGGAAAATAGGTATTTTCGTTACGTGTGGGCGAGCCCTAATACTACCACCTATGTACAAGAATATAACTACTATAAAACTGCCCCCTATGTACAAGAATATAACTACTATAATACTGCCCGTATGTACAAGAATATAATTACTATAATACTGCCCCCTATATACAAGAATATAACTACTATAATACTGCCCCTATGTACAAGAATATAACTACTATAATACTGCCTCCTATATACAAGAATATAACTACTCTAATACTGCTCCCTATATGCAAGAATATAACTACTGTAATACTTCCCCTATGTATAAGAATATAACTACTATAATACTGCCACCTATGTACAAGAATATAACTACTATAATACTGCTACCTATGTACAAAAATATAGCTACTATGAGGCTGGGTTCACACGACCTATTTTCAGGCGTAAACGAGGCGTATTATGCCTCGTTTTACGCCTGAAAATAGGGCTACAACACGTCGGCAAACATCTGCCCATTCATTTGAATGGGTTTGCCGACGTATTGTGCAGACGACCTGTAATTTACGCGTCGTCGTTTGACAGCTGTCAAACGACGACGCGTAAATTGACTGCCTCGGCAAAGAAGTGCAGGGCACTTCTTTGCCACGTAATTTGAGCCGTTCTTCATTGAACTCAATTAAGAGCAGCTCAAGATATACGAGCATCACAGACGCCTCGTATATTACGAGGAGGAGCATTTACGGCTGAAACGACGCAGCTGTTTTCTTCTGAAAACAGGCTGTCATTTCAGCCGTAAATGACAGCTAGCGTGTGAACATACCCTAATACTGCCTCCTATATATAAGAATATAACTACTATAATACTGCTCCTATATACAAGAACAGAGGCGTAGCTAGGTTCTCCAGCACCCAGGGCAAAGATTCAGTTTGGCGCCCCGCCCCCCAACCTCTTTCCCGACATCTCCTTCCCCCTCGCTGTGTTTGTTTTCCCTACCAATCGACGTGTCATTTATTTTTATGAAACGCGAGCATAAAAACATTTGTACATTTTACAAGCAATATGGTTCTATACACAACACCAGAACCAAGCTCAGTACATATATACAGCCCCAGAAGCAAGCTCACTACATATATACAACACCAGCACAAATACAGCTCAATTTAGTGCAACCCCTGCAGTATAGGTATGTACGGCGTAAAACTACAGCTCCCAGCATGGCCCGAACAATGATAAGGATGTGCTGGGAGATGCCGTTTCACAAAAAATAAAAATCCTATCATAATCATACCACCCATCATCTCACTGCAGATCATAGTGACTACAGTGCTGATTAGAGGCAGAATGAACATTTACATTAAGTGACTCACCGGTGACGTCTCAGATTCTAGTTCTTTTTCTCCATCCGGTCCAGACCTCTATGGTGGCTTCTCCCGGTCACAGCCCATTTCTGCAGTTTGCCGCTCACATGTCTTCAGCTTCTCACTTTTCCAACATTTCTGCACCTATAAATAAATATAAAGTTATCATTATACCACACACTACGCCCCTAAATATAATAGCGCCTTACACTGCATCACTAATTATAATAGCACCATACACTGTGTCCCACACACACACACACTGTGCCCCCTGTAGATAGTGCCCGCCTTAGAGCCCCCTGTAGATAGTGCCCCCATACAGACCACCCCTGTATAGTGTCCCACAAATAACTCCCCCTATAGTGCTCTACAGATAGCCCACCCCTGTATATAGCCTCCTGTAGATATAGCCCACCCCTGTATATAGTACTCTACAGATAGCCCAACAATGTATGTAGCCCCCCTGTAGATATAGCCCATCCCTGTATATAGTGCTCCACATATAGTCCACCCCTGTATATAGTGTTTCACAGATAGCCCACCCCTGTATATACTATATACAAGGGTGGGCTATCTGTGGAGCACTATATACAGGGGTGGACTATATGTACAAGGGGGCTATATACAGGGGTGGGCTTTCTGTGGAGCACTATAGGGGGAGCTATTTGTGGGATACTATATACAGGGGTGGGCTATATCTACAGGGGGACTATATACAGGGGTGGGCTATATCTACAGGGGGACTATATTTCAGGGGGACTATATACAGGGGGACTATATCTACAGGGGGACTATATACAGGGGTGGGCTATATCTACAGGGGGACTATATTTACAGGGGGCTATATCTTCAGGGGGACTATATACAGGGGTACTATATCTACAGGGGGACTATATACAGGGGTGGGCTATATCTACAGGGGGACTATATTTACAGGGGGGCTATATCTTCAGGGGGACTATATACAGGGGGACTATATCTACAGGGGGACTATATACAGGGGTGGGCTATCTACAGGGGGACCATATCTACAGGGGGACCATATCTACAGGGGGACCATATCTACAGGGGTGGGCTATATCTACAGGGGTGGGCTATATCTACAGGGGCTATATACTATATAGCCGCCCCTGTAGCTATAGCCCACCCCTATATATGGTGCTCCATAGATAGCCAACCCCCTGTAGATATAGTCCACCAGTATATAGCCCACCCCTTGTAGATATGGTACCCCTGTAGATAGCCCACCCCAGTATATAGCCCCCTGTAGATATAGTCCCCCTGTATATAGCCCACCCCCTGTAGATATGGTCCCCCTGTAGATAGCCCACCCCAGTATATAGCCCCCTGTAGATATAGTCCCCCGGTATATAGCCCACCCCCTGTAGATATAGTCCACCTGTATATAGCCCACCCCCTGTACATATAGTCCCCCTGTATATAGCCCACCCCCTGTAGATATAGTCCCCCTGTAGATATAGCCCCCCTGTAGATATAGTCCCCCTGTATATAGCCCATCCCCTGTAGATATAGTCCCCCTTTAGATATAGCCCCCCCTGTAGATATAGTCCGTCCCCCCACAGATACAGCCACACACTTTTATTACAATTTAAAAAATAAATAAAAAATATTCAAACTCACCTTATTCCCGCTCCCACGCCCTCCGGCAGCCATGGAGACCTGCTCTCTTCTGCGCAGGTCTCCAGGGGGTTGAACACAGCGTCTATGAAAGGCGCTGATTGGCTGGGCAGGATGACTTTCCCTGCCAGTCAGTCAGCGCCTTTCATCGACGGAAGCGTCACTGGTACAAAAGGTACCAGTCGCTTCATTCGTGGAGAGGCGCTGAATAGCCGGGCACGGAACGTGCCCGGTCATTTATTGCTTCTAATTGTACCTGTGTCCTTGCGACACAGGTACAATTATAGTGCAGGAGGAGGTGGCGCCCCCCTCTGAGCTGCGCCCGGGGCACGTGCCCCGCCTGCCCCCCCCTAGCTACGCCCCTGACAAGAATATAACTACTATAATACTGCCCCTATATACAAGAATATAACTACTATAATACTGCTCCGAGTGTACAAGAATATAACTACTATAATACTGCCCCTATATACAAGAATATAACTACTATAATACTGCTCCGAGTGTACAAGAATATAACTACTATAATACTGCCTCCTATGTACAAGAATATAACTACTATAATACTGCCCCTATATACAAGAATATAACTACTATAATACTGCCCCTTGAGGAAGCAAAGTGCGAAACGTGCGTTGGGGTCCAGTGCACGCTGTCAGACTGCACTAATAGCCGTTTATGGGTAAGAGATTTGTTTCTATCACTGAACTTCCTATAAACCTCTTTTGGGTTGTTCTTTAAGCTCTGTTTTGTGAGTCACTGCATAGTATACTAGTCCATCTTTGCACACTGTTTTGCCTTTGACTCTTTATTGTTAGGTTCAAGTACTGGTACTATGCATGCTAACATATGGCTGTATTTAGAGCTATATAGCACAACCTCAGTACTCATTTCTCTTGCTCGTTGGCATGATCATTACACAGTCTGAACATATGTGTCTTTTTCTACTGTAATTGTAACAGTGTCCTTCAGTCCATTGTGTGTATCTGTTTTTAATATATTATATGTTTATGTCAATAAAGTTATATTTTAATATATAGGCTCGTATTCTCCTTCTCTTTCTTCTGTGCATAAATGTCTATATAGGAGTGCCTTTATTGTTACCTGGGGAGCATGCTTTACCGTATAGCAGCTAGCCCCTTCTTTTTTCATTGCTGTAGGAGCTTTTCTGTTTATATAATACTGCCCCCTATGTACAAGAATATAACTACTATAATACTGCCCCTATATATACAAGAATATAACTACTATAATACTGCCCCCTATATACAAGAATATAACTACTATAATACTGCCCCTATATACACAAGAATATAACTACTATAATACTGCCCCCTATATACAAGAATATAGCTACTATAATACTGCCCCTATATACACAAGAATATAACTACTATAATATTGCCTTCTATGTACAAGAATATAACTACTATAATACTGCCCCTATATACAAGAATATAACTACTATAATACTGCTACCTATATACAAGCATATAACTACTATAATACTGCTTCTATATACAAGAATATAACTACTATAATACTGCTACCTATATACAAGCATATAACTACTATAATACTGCTTCTATATACAAGAATATAACTACTATAATACTGCTCCTATATACAAGAATATAACTACTATAATACTGCCCCCTATGTACAAGAATATATATACTATAATACTGCCTCCTATGTACAAGAATATAACTACTATAATACTGCTTCCTATATACAAGAATATATCTACTATAATACTGCCCCTATATACACAAGAATATAACTACTATAATATTGCCTTCTATGTACAAGAATATAACTACTATAATTATCTTTTTTATTTGAAAACGTGCAACAAAATATTACAATACCTTTGCAATACACTCATAACAGATAAAGAAAATAAACGTATGTCTCTTAATAACATCACAATCATTAAACAAACCATAATATATGAATATTGCTCCAGTATAGATTGTTTCAACTATTTTTCATGATATTATTCTAGACAGTATTACAGGAGAGTTCTTCTTTATTGGTGACCGGGCAGCATCGCGCACACCACAGAGGGTACACGGTCACCACATTTATGGCATATAGTAAGCCTCTATGATATAAACGGAGTTCGGGGTAGAAGTCTCCATACAGCAGCAAAGAGTTTCACTGTCCCACTAGATGTGGTGACTGCAGGGACACAGCAGGGACATTACTCTGTAGATTAGTCTCTTGTATAATGATGACATTGGTTTTGTCGTCAGACAGACGCTGGAATATCGCCCGCCGCCTGCTCCTATTCTTCACACTGTTCACATTAATAGGAGGTGATTTTCAGCCTCATCCTGGTTACATGTCTTTCCTACTTTTTTTCCTTCTTCCACTGCTATGTCCTGTAACACCCCATCTTTTGGTGGACATTGGGGGGTCAGCGTCTTCATCCTGAGGTTCGTCATCTGGATTGCGTGAGGAGACTTGCTCCATCTCTGCTTCTTCTTCCTGGTCATCATCTCCCAGCGCACAGTAAAGTCCCCCAGTTATCGCCAGCACTGGAGACTCCGGTGATTTCTTTGCAGTAGTGATTTTTTTCCTAGAAGAATCATCTGTTTTACTTCTCCTTTTAACCGTCTGAAATCCCTCCTCATCCATACTGGTCGCTGCGGCTGGATCAGCTGTTTTTTTACTGGTCGCTGCGGCTGGATCAGCTGGTTCCTTACTGGTCGCTGCGGCTGGCGCAGCTGGTTTTTTACTGGTCGCTGCGGCTGGATCAGCTGGTTCCTTACTGGTGTTGGGCAGATGTTTAGATGTTTTGGTGACAGAGTGACTGGATATTTTACTTTTAGCATGACCTCTATTTTCAGTGGCTGGTGACACTTGTGCAGCATCCACAGATGGTACATTCGTCTCTGGAGCAGGGTCTCTGGTACTTTGGCTCACATCCTCGCTGGGGCTTCCAGGTTCTGGGGTCATATCTACACATATGGAGACATCCTCCTGCTCTTCCTCCATGGCTTCTTTAAAGGTCTCCTCTTTATTATGTTCTGCATGTGGACACTCCCGGAATGTATGTCCAGGTCCTAAGCACAGGTTACAGATGACAGGTCCTGTACAATCATCCTTCACATGCCCAAACTGACCACATAGTGAGCACTTAATACGGGAACAGTTGAATGCCAGGTGTCTGCCCCCACATCTATGGCACAGTCACGGTTGACCAGGGTAGTAACATATGCCTCTCTCCGAGCCCAGGTAGAAGGAGTGCGGCAGATGTCTGGTCACTCTATTCTCCTGAACCAGCTGGATCTTGACAGAATATCCTCCATTCCAGATCTCCTCCTCATCATAGATCTTTGTTGGCGGTCTCTTCACCTCACAATATCTGCTCAACCAGTGCTGCAAATCTGCCAGAGCCACCACCTCAGACTGGAACAGGACGGTGGCGGTGACTACCTGGGGTTTAGTCAGCTGGATGACATGTAGATGCTTCCACATCGCGTGCTCCTTTGTATCGTTATAAATACTCCAGAATAAGTCTAGACTATATTGCAGCTTGAAACTGATGTCATAATTCCTGCTGGAGGGAATGTGGATCAGAGCGAACACCTCAGAAGCTTTAAACTTCATAAACTCCTTCAACAAAACTTTCCCAATGTAGAGTCTGGAGGGGAGGTTTTCCTCTGGTCCTGAGTACCTGATTCTGACCGCGTTCCTCCTCTGAGGTGTGGGGTTAGTCGGTCTTGTGACGCTGTAGAACAGTCTCCTGTACTGAGGTCTGCCAGCAGGTGGGTCAGGACTCGACCTCTCCTCAGCTGATTGTACTGCAGATCCTCCTGTGTCTGCTCCTGATCGCTGTGTAACCTGCACTCCATTCACTGACACTGCGGACGGCTGAACCTCCAGAACAGGGTCTGCAATGTCCGCCTCAGCCTGTGCCGCTGGTTCATCAGATATCAGACTGTCAATCACCGCGCTGAGCGAGGTCTCACTTATAATATCAGGACATGAGGCACTTTCTTGTTCACTCCCGGGAGTGCCACTCGCATTCACTTCATCTGTACTGCACATAGAGTCCACTGCAGTTAACCCCTCGTCAGCTGCCACACATTTCTCTGCAGCTTTAGCAGCATTTGTGTTGACTGATTGCACAAACCCCACACATGATGAGAGTTGTGATCCTCCAGCCACTGCACACTCATATCTTCCAGGGTTTCCCTGCTCCACAATATTATACACAGTCTTATAGTTAGTGTCTTTTTTTGCAATGATATTTTTTCTCTTCACAGTTTGGGCTCTGGTCTCCCTTTTGTTCTCACTTGCCCAGTTCTTTATTTTGGGTACTGTGCATGATTCTTTCTGCAATCTCTCCTTCAATATCACCAACTCACGTGTGCAAACATCCAGACACTCACATTTCATCAGCTTTGCCTTTGGATCAGTCTCTTGGTTAATTTCAGTTCTCAACTTGCGAACTTGCATTTCCATTTTAAAGATATTTTTCTTTGTCATTTTTGTGCACAATTCACCAACATCATGAGATTCAGTTGACTCACCAGCCACCATTTCCAGATCATCACCTCCACCATCTCCATGCTGCAGGCCAAACTCCAGACTCTGGGCTTTCCCAGGATCATCAGCCCAGGACCCCTCCCCTCCACCTGGGTCAGAAGCCATGCATAGTCCTAACAGGGAGCTCACAAGCACACGTCTATCCTCTCCTATGGACAAGAATATAACTACTATAATACTACCCCCTATGTACAAGAATATAACTACTATAATACTGCCCCTATATACAAGAATATAACTACTATAATACTGCTCCTATATACAAGAATATAACTACTATAATACTGCCCCCTATGTACAAGAATATATATACTATAATACTGCCTCCTATGTACAAGAATATAACTACTATAATACTGCTTCCTATATACAAGAATATAACTACTATAATACTGCCCCTATATACACAAGAATATAACTACTATAATATTGCCTTCTATGTACAAGAATATAACTACTATAATACTACCCCCTATGTACAAGAATATAACTACTATAATACTGCTACCTATATACAAGCATATAACTACTATAATACTGCTCCTATATACAATAATATAACTACTATAATACTGCCCCCTATGTACAAGAATATAACTACTATAATACTGCCCCTATAAACAAGAATATAACTACTATAATACTGCCCCTATATACAAGAATATAACTACTATAATACTGCTACCTATATACAAGCATATAACTACTATAATACTGCTTCTATATACAAGAATATAACTACTATAATACTGCTCCTATATACAATAATATAACTACTATAATACTGCCCCCTATGTACAAGAATATAACTACTATAATACTGCCCCTATAAACAAGAATATAACTACTATAATACTGCTCCTATATACAAGAATATGAATACTATAATACTGCCCTCTATGTACAAGAATATAACTACTATAATACTGCATCTATGTGCAAGAATATGACTACTATAATACTGCCCCCTATGTACAAGAATATAACTACTATAATACTGCCCCCTATATACAAGAATATAACTACTATAATACTGCCTCCTTTGTACAAGAATATAACTACTATAATACTGCCCCTATGTACAAGAATATAACTACTATAATACTGCCCCTATATACAAGAATATAACTACTATAATACTGCCCCCTATATACAAGAATATAACTACTATAAAACTACCCCCTATGTACAAGAATATAACTACTATAATACTGCCCCCTATATACAAGAATATAACTACTATAATACTGCCCCTATATATACAAGAATATAACTACTATAATGATCTTTTTTATTTGAAAACTTGCAACAAAATATTACAATGTATTTACAAGACAGTCATGACAAATATAGAACAAAACTTGTCTCTTAATAACATCACAAATATTAAACAAAGCATGATATATTAATATTCCTCCAGTATAAATTCAAATTATTTTCCATATCTTTCCTATACACAGTCTTAAGACTTTCCAAGATATTATGCCTTACAGTATTACAGGAGAGTTCTTCTTTATTGATGACCAGGCTGCATCGCGCACACCACAGATGATACAGGGTCACCACATTTATGACATATAATGAACTTCTATCATATACACTAAGTTCAGGCTGGAAGTCTCCATACAGCAGCTGAGAGTATGGCTGTCCCACTAGATGTGGTAACTGCAGGGACAGGGACACAGCTTCCCATAATTGTATACTGAAAGGACACTCTAGCAGTAGATGCTCCATGGTCTCTAGTATCTGGGGACACTCTTCTCTAGGACAGAATCTGTCCAACATGAATCTACACTTAAGGTTGACTCTAACATACATTTTGCCATGGAATCCTAACCATGCCACGTCCCTCATGTGCGGAGGAACTCTAGAGTCATCCAGGATTTTTGCAGCCTGTCTTATATCAAGGCTCGGGGCTTCCCTCAATTGTATATGGACAGTGAACTGACATCTAAGGAGCTTCTTGTACAACTCCTTCCTATGGAGTAACTTGACATCATCATATAAGATCTTCCATTTAATGATCTTCCTGATTATATTGACTCCATACCAAGACACGTTATTCTTAATGCGCCCTGAGATCCTCTTTATGGGGTCACCTATTGACCACACAGACACAAACTGCTGGATCTGACTTTTAAACAAACTGCCCCATGGCTTCACCTCAGCATTCTTACAAAATAAAAAATTCTTCATCAGAAACATAAGACTAAAGAAGAGCTCCGGGCAGGGCATGGAGAGACCACCTTCCTTATGAGGGAGATAGACAATGTTCCTCCTGACTACATTGACCCTGTTACCCCACAAGAAGCGGAAGAAAACGTTTGTCAGTCTGGGAAGTAAAGTATCCGGTACTGGAAACACCACACTGATATATAGGAAGAGCGGGAGGAGGAAGCTCTTCAACAGGCGGACCTTCTCCTGATACGTCAGCCGCCAGTGCTTCCAGCTCAGCACCTTCTGCTCACACAGCGCTAACTTCTCCTCCCAGTTCACCTTCCCTTCATCCACAGCTCCAAACACAACCCCCAAAATCTTTATCTTCTCCTGAACTGTTCTGAAGGGCACCGAGAAGACATCGCTGTCACTTCCCAACCACAAGGCCTCGCTCTTCTCCATATTCACAGCAGAATTAGACACCTGGGAAAACCTGGCTATCTCTTGCTGTAGAGCTGCACAGTCACCAGCAGAAGACAACATGACCGTCACGTCATCCGCATAGGCGCAGAACTTTATCTCCTCTACTTTATTCTGCAAATGACATTTCAACCCCATAAACTTTTTATTGTCCTGCAATTTCCTTAAAAATGGATCCAGACTAAACACATATAATAACGGGCTGAGAGGGCAGCCTTGCCGCACACCCGACTTTATACTGAAGGCGTCTGCCAAGTGACCATTAATCAGAGGCAGGCTAACTGCCTCCTTATACAGAACCTGCAGCCATTGTACAAACTGCGCAGGAAGGCCGTACTCCAACAGCACCTGATACAGGTAGTCATGATGGACTCTATCAAAGGCCTTACTCTGGTCTAAGCCTACTATATATGTCCCCACCTCATGCTGCTTAATATAAGTCATGGATTCTCTCATCAGCAGCAAGGAGTCCTCTATAGTCCGGCCTTTCACACCACACGTCTGATTAGGGATGATGAGATCATCCGCCACCTCACTCAGCCTGTAATACAAGATCTTGGCCAGGATTTTATAATCCGTGTTCAGCAGGGACAATGGACGCCAATTTTTTAAATCTTTCTGATTTCCCTTCTTTGCTAGGAGAACTAGAACAGATTTATACTGCGATTGTAAAAGTTTCCCAGCAGAGAGGCAATCATTATATATCTGCACCAGGTCAGGGGCCAATAAATCCCTAAACTCCTTATAAAACTCGCTGGTCAGGCCGTCCAGACCAGGACTCTTCTTGGTTTTTAAGGAGTCGATGCTCCTCTTTACCTCCTCCTCAGATATAGGGTCAGCCATGCCATCTGCCTGCGCTGGATCTAATTTTGGCAGGGTCACACTCTTCAGATAGGCCTTTATGTCGCCATCTCTAATCTGACTCCCTTCAAACAGTTTTCCATAATAATTTCCAATGATTTTATGAAGTTTTTTCTGTTCTGATTGCTCCATCCCGTTCTCATCTAATAGACTCACCAGACGTTTCTTACTAACCCGGTTCTTACAGGCAATAAAGGGATCTGGGGTATGAACCCCCCAACTATCAAACTGGCCTTCTGCCTTCAGGGACTTGAGGCGATCATACTGCAGCTGTCTCATCTTCTGCTTTATCTGGCGGACGCTCTCTCCGTCTACCTGCTCTCCACTATTCATCTTACTATATAGACGGCTCAGTAGCAGTCTCAGGGCAGAATACCTCATATACTCCATATTACTCCGTCTCTTTGCAGCTCTTATAATAAACTGCTTGATGTCTCTTTTCATGTCCTCCCACCACTCCGCTGTATCATCGCACATACACTGGGTAGTTCTCCGGTCGTTATAAAATGTGATAAAGGACTCTTTAAACTGTGGATCCTGGAGCGCAGAGCTATTTACCTTCCAGTAGCCCTTACCATAGACCACAGCATCGTCCAGATCCAGCGTTACACTCACCATACAATGGTCGGAGAACTCTATAGGACTTATCCTATACTGAGAACACTTCAATTCTTTCTTAATGTACACACGGTCTATTCTGCTTGCATGACCTCCCTTATGATAAGTGTAAGCTTTACGACTACAATGTAGACCATAGGGGTCCACTAAATGAGCCTGCTGGACTAGACTATTGAGAAAATTTTCATCATATCTCAATCTTTTGTGACTACTGGAACGATCCACATTACTGGAGACACTATTGAAGTCACCACTCAAAATAAAGACCTTAGAAGTAAAACAATAGGGCTTAATATTTTGGAATAATTCCCTCCTCTCTTTCCTGGTTTGCTGGGCATAGATATTAATGACTCTATAATGTACAGTGTCCAGGGTAAAGTCCAGCATCAGGCAGCGGCCGGAGCAGAGCTCCAGGACTTTCTCCACTTGTACATCCATATTATTAAATAGAATTCCTACGCCATCATTTCGTTCCAATCCAAAGGACCAGAATGATGGTCCGTGTCTCCAGTCTCTCTTGGCTGCGTACACCTGAGCATTGCTCTTCAGATAAGTCTCTTGTATAAAGATGATGTCAGATTTGTCGTCAGACAGACGCTGGAATATCGCCTGCCGCCTGCTCCTATTCTTCACACTGTTCACATTGATGGAGGTGATTTTCAGCATCATCCTGGTTACAGATCTTTCCTACTTTTTTTCCTTCTTCCACTGCTATGTCCCGTTACACCCCATCTTTTGGTGGACATTGGGGGGTCAGAGTCTTCATCCTGAGGTTCGTCGTCTGGGTTGCGTGAGGAGACTTGCTCCATCTCTGCTTCTTCTTCCTGGTCATCTTCTCCCAGCGCACAGTAACGTCCCCCCGTTATCGCCAGCACTGGAGACTCCGGTGATTTCTTTGCAGCAGTGATTTTTTTCCTCGAAGAATCATCTGTTTTACTTCTCCTTTTAACCGTCTGAAATCCCTCCTCATCCATACTAGTCGCTGCGGCTGGATCAGCTGGTTCTTTACTGGTCGCTGCGACTAGATAAGCTGGTTTTTTACTGGTCGCTGCGGCTGGATCAGCTGGTTCCTTACTGGTCGCTGCAGCTGGATCAGCTGGTTCCTTACTGGTGTTGGGCAGATTTTTAGATGTTTTGGTGACAGAGTGACTGGATATTTTACTTTTAGCATGACCTCTATTTTCAGTGGCTGGTGACACTTCTGCAGCATCCACAGATGGGACATTCGTCCCTGGAGCAGGGTCTCTGGTACTTCGGCTTACATCATCGCTGGGGCTTCCAGGTTCTGGGGTTGTATCTACACATATGGAGACATCCTCCTGCTCTTCCTCCATGGCTTCTTTAAAGGTCTCCTCTTTATTATGTTCTGCATGTGGACACTCCCGGAATGTATGTCCAGGTCCTAAGCACAGGTTACAGATGACAGGTCCTGTACACTCGTCCTTCACATGCCCAAACTAACCACATAGTGAGCACTTAATACGGGAACAGTTGAACGCCAGGTGTCTGCCCCCACATCTATGGCACCGTCGCGGTTGACCAGGGTAGTAACATATGCCTCTCTCCGAGCCCAGGTAGAAGGAGTGCGGCAAATGTCTGGTCACTCCATTCTCCTGAACCAGCTGGATCTTGACAGAATATCCTCCATTCCAGATCTCCTCCTCATCATAGATCTTTGTTGGCAGTCTCTTCACCTCACAATATCTGCTCAACCAGTGCTGCAAATCTGCCAGAGCCACCACCTCAGACTGGAACAGGACGGTGGCGGTGACTACCTGGGGTTTAGTCAGCTGGATGACATGTAGATGCTCCCACATCGCGTGCTCCTTTGTATCGTTATAAATACTCCAGAACAAGTCTAGACTATATTGCAGCTTGAAACTGATGTCATAATTCCTGCTGGAGGGAACGTGGATCAGAGCGAACACCTCAGAAGCTTTAAACTTCATAAACTCCTTCAACAAAACTTTCCCAATGTAGAGTCTGGAAGGGATGTTTTCCTCTGGTCCGGAGTACCTGATTCTGACCGCGTTCCTCCTCTGAGGTGTGGGGTTAGTCGGTCTTGTGACGCTGGAGAACAGTCTCCTGTACTGAGGTCTGTCAGCAGGTGGGTCAGGACTGGACCTCTCCTCAGCTGATTGTACTGCAGATCCTCCTGTGTCTGCTCCTGATCGCTGTGTAACCTGCACTCCATTCACTGACACTGCGGACGGCTGAACCTCCAGCACAGGGTCTGCAATGTCCGCCTCAGCCTGTGCCGCTGGTTCATCAGATATCAGACTGTCAATCACCGCGGTGAGCGAGGTCTCACTTATAATGTCAGGACATGAGGCACTTTCTTGCTCACTCCCAGGAGTGCCACTCGCATTTACTTCATCAGTACTGCACATAGAGTCTACTGCAGTTAACCCCTCGTCAGCTGGCACACATTTCTCTGCAGCTTTAGCAGCATTTTTGTTCACTGATTGCACAGACCCCACACATGATGAGAGATGTGATCCTCCAGCCACTGCACACTCATATCTTCCAGGGTTTCCCTGCGCCACAATATTATACACAGCATTATAGTCAGTGTCTTTTTTTGCAATGATATTTTTTCTCTTCACAGTTTGGGCTCTAGTCTCCCTTTTATTCTCCATTGCCCGGTTCTTTATTTTGGGCACTGTGCATGAGTCTTTCTGCAATCTCTCCTTCAATATCACCAGCTCACGTGTACAAACATCAAGACACTCACATTTCATCAGCTTTGCCTTTGGATCAGTCTCTTGGTTAATTTCAGTTCTCAATTTGCGAACTTGCATTTCCATTTTAAAGATATTTTTCTTTGTCATTTTTGTGCACAATTCACCAACATCATGAGATTCAGTTGACTCACCAGCCACCATTTCCAGATCATCACCTCCACCATCTCCATGCTGCAGGCCAAACTCCAGACTCTGGGCTTTCCCAGGATCATCAGCCCAGGACCCCTCCCCTCCACCTGGGTCAGAAGCCATGCATAGTCCTAACAGGGAGCTCACAAGCACACGTCTATCCTCTCCTATGGACAAGAATATAACTACTATAATACTGCCCCCTATATACAAGAATATAACTACTATAATACTGCCCCTATATACACAAGAATATAACTACTATTAGGCTGGGTTCACACGTGGCGGAATTTCACTTAAATTCCGCTGCGGACACTCCGCAGCGTTAATCCGCAGCGGAGCCGTTTCTGCATTGACTTCCACTTCTATTTATAAGTGTTCGTTTAGACGATGCGTAACATTCCGCTGCGGAGCATAGGCTGCGGAGCGGAATTTGGTGTCCGCAGCATGCTCTGTCTGTTGCGGAGCAGTGGCGGACTCATGGCGGAATTTCTCCATTGACTTCAATGGAGATTCTAAGTTCCGCAATGAAGTCCGCAGCTGTCATGCACATGTTATGTGTGCTGCGGATGCGTCTTGCTTTTTTGCCATGACATTTCTTCATTCTGGCTGGACCTATGTATTTCTAGGTCTACAGCCAGACTGAGGAAGTCAATGGGGCTCCCGTAATTACGGGAGCGTTGCTAGGCGACGTCAGTAAATAGTCACTGTCCAGGGTGCTGAAAGAGTTAAGCGATCGGCAGTAACTGTTTCTGCACCCTGGACAGTGACTACCGATCACAATATACAGCAACCTGTAAAAAAATATAAGTTCATACTTACCGAGAACTCCCTGCTTCTGTCTCCAGTCCGGCCTCCCAGGATGACGTTTCAGTCTAAGTGACGGCTGCAGCCAATCACAGGCCAAGCACAGGCTGCAGCGGTCACATGGACTGGCGCGTCATCCAGGGAGGTCGAGCTGGATGCCGAAAGAGGGACGCGTCACCAAGACAACGGCCGGTAAGTATGAAATTCGTTTACTTTCACTAGGGAAAGTGCTGTCCCTTCTCTCTATCCTGCACTGATAGGGAGAAGGGAAGCACTTTTCCCGCAGTCCGCAGCAGCTAGCCGGCATCAATTTACTGCACATTTTGTGCAGATCCGCAGCAGAATCTGCAACGCAGATTCTGTGCGGCATTGATGCGGACAGTTGCGGAGGAAATCCGCCACGTGTGGTCATGCCCTAATACTGCCCCCTATATACAAGAATATAACTACTATAATACTGCCCCTATATACACAAGAATATAACTACTATAATATTGCCTTCTATGTACAAGAATATAACTACTATAATACTGCCCCCTATATACAAGAATATAACTACTATAATACTGCCCCTATATATACAAGAATATAACTACTATAATACTGCCTCCTATATACAAGAATATAACTACTATAATACTGCCTCCTATATACAAGAATATAACGACTATAATACTGCCCGTATGTACAAGAATATAACTACTATAATACTGCTCCCTATATACAAGAATATAACTACTATAAGGCCTCATTTACACGAGCGTGTGCGTTTTGCGCACGCAAAAAAACGCTGCGTTTTGCGTGCGCAAAAGGCAATTGACAGCTCCGTGTGTCATCCGTGTATGATGCGCGGCTGCGTGATTTTCGCGCAGCCGCCATCATAGAGATGAGGTAGTCGACGCCCGTCACTGTCCAAGGTGCTGAAAGAGCTAACTGATCGGCAGTAACTCTTTCAGCACCCTCGACAGTGAATGCCGATCACAATCTACACCAACCTGTGAATAAAAAAAGACGTTCACACTTACCATGAACTGCCTGCTTCCTCCAGTCCGGTCTCCCGGCCGTTGCCTTGGTGACGCGTCCCTCTCGTCATCCGGCCCCACCTCCCAGGATGACGCGGCAGGCCATGAGACCGCTGCAGCCTGTGATTGGCTGCAGCCTGTGCTTGGCCTGTGATTGGCTGCAGCTGTCACTTGGCCTGAATTGTCATCCCGGGAGGTCGGACTGGAGGAAGAAGCCGGGAGTTATCGGTAAGTCAGAACTTCTTTTTTTTTTTTACACGTATATGTATATTGTGATCGAAAGTCACTGTCCATGGTGCTGAAACAGTTTAAGTCTTTCAGCACCGTGGGCAGTGACTGTCTCCTGACGTCGCGTACCCGAACATTTTTTGCCGGGTTCGGTTAAAACGAGTTCGGCCGAACCCGGTGAAGTTCGGTGCGCTCATCTCTAATTTGACACTCCGTTTGGATGTTTGTAACCAGAAAAGCACGTGGTGCTTTTCTGTTTACATTCATCCTTTTGACAGCTCTTGCGTGATTTTCGCGCATGCAACGCAGGACCGTCAGTGTGGCATGCGTTGTTTTCACGCACCCATTGAAGTCAATGGGTGCGTGTTGCGTGAAAAACGCAAGAATATAGAACATGTCGTGAGTTTTACGCAACGCACTCACGCTGCGCAAAATTCACGCATCGTCTAAACAGCCCCATAGACTATTATAGGTGCGTACGACACGCGTGAAAAGCACGCGCGTCGCACGCGCGTATAATACGCTCGTGTAAATGAGGCCTAATACTGCCCTCCATATACAATATAACTACTATAATACTGCCCCCTATATACAAGAATATAGCTACTATAATACTGCCCCCTATATACAAGAATATAACTACTATAATACTGCCCCTATATACACAAGAATATAACTACTATAATATTGCCTTCTATGTACAAGAATATAACTACTATAATACTGCCCCCTATATACAAGAATATAACTACTATAATACTGCCCCTATATATACAAGAATATAACTACTATAATACTGCCTCCTATATACAAGAATATAACTACTATAATACTGCCTCCTATATACAAGAATATAACGACTATAATACTGCCCGTATGTACAAGAATATAACTACTATAATACTGCTCCCTATATACAAGAATATAACTACTATAATACTGCCCTCCATATACAATATAACTACTATAATACTGCCCCCTATATACAAGAATATAGCTACTATAATACTGCCCCTATATACAAGCATATAACTACTATAATACTGCTTCTATATACAAGAATATAACTACTATAATACTGCTCCTATATACAAGAATATAACTACTATAATACTGCCCCCTATGTACAAGAATATAACTACTATAATACTGCCCCTATATACAAGAATATAACTACTATAATACTGCCCTCTATATACAATATAACTACTATAATACTGCCCCCTATATACAAGAATATAGCTACTATAATACTGCCCCCTATATACAAGAATATAACTACTATAATACTGCCTCCTATGTACAAGAATAGAACTACTACAATACTGCCCCCTATATACAAGGATATAACTACTATAATACTGCCCCTATATACACAAGAATATAACTACTATAATATTGCCTTCTATGTACAAGAATATAACTACTATAACACTGCTCCTATATACAAGAATATAACTACTATAATATTGCCTTCTATGTACAATAATATAACTACTATAATACTACCCCCTATATACAAGGATATAACTACTATAATACTGCTCCTATATACAAGAATATAACTACTATAATACTGCCTCCTATATACAATAATATAACTACTATAATACTGCCTCCTATATACAAGAATATAACTACTATAATACTGCTCTTATATACAAGAATATAACTACTATAATACTGCTCCTATGTACGAGAATATAACTACTATAATACTGCCTCTATATACAAGAATATAACTACTATAATACTGCTACCTATATACAAGCATATAACTACTATAATACTGCTTCTATATACAAGAATATAACTACTATAATACTGCCCCCTATGTACAAGAATATATATACTATAATACTGTCACTTATGAATAAGAATATAACTACTATATGTCTGCTCCTGCAGCCCTGCTGACTGCCCACGGTCTCCCTAGGGTAATTGGCAGCAGATTACTATTTAGAAAAGAGGTTATGGAGATGTGAAGAAGTTAACGTACTGTAGTATGTGAGGCAGAAAAAAGACATAAGTCCATCCAGTTCAGACTATTATCCTGCAAGCTTGATAAAGAGAAAATCATGGGGGAAGTTTAGTAATCATATCAATCCCATTTCCTTTGTGACGTTCCAATATGTTCAATATGTAGTTAGAGCAGACTGTATGTTTCCTATATTACTTTTTATCAGGCTTATCGTTTGATCACCCAGCTTTCCTGGACCCCTGAATGGCAAATATGCTTTCGTATCCAGCTATACTGGAGTGGGGCAGAACTAGATAGAGAAGTCATTCTTTTTTCTAGTGTTCGTGAAAGCTGAGTGACAACCCCTGTGGGAGCTGTTATCAAAGCCTTATTGGTTGTCACTCAGTGACTTAAATTCATGGTCTATTTTATTTTAGGAGGAAATTCCCCGTATCTCACTCTCCTACTGGTGTGAAGCTAAAACAAGCAGAAAAGTGCCTGGTTTATTACAGATATACAGTGCAGGTCTCTTTTATAAGGGCCTGTTCACATCAGCGTTGCCCTTCCGTTGAGGGGTTCCATCGGAGGTTTCCGTCGGGTTAACCCCTCAACGGAAAGGCAAACGGAAACCTTAGCTTCCGTTTGCATCACCATTGATCTCAATCAATCAATCTTCGATATTTACTTTTCCAAAACAACGGAACCCGTTCACAACGGTGACAAACGGACAGCCTTAGCAAGGTTTCCGTCACCATTGAGATCAATGGTGATGCAAACGGAAGCTAAGGTTTCCTTTTGCCTTTCCGTTGATGGGTTAACCCGACGGAAACCTCAGACGGAACCCCTCAACGGAAGGGCAACGCTGATGTGAACAGGGACTAAGCTGAACCTTTCAAATCGCATCTAATATGTGCGGTCACTTTTTAATGTAATTCTCCAGAATTTGGCAGTGAGACAGTGACACCTACAGGTGACCCGACACCACACAGCACATACGATACATATTTATAGGACTACATAGTAACATTTATCAAATAAATATTTAACATAGCAAAAAGCAACATACGGTACGTGAGAGTCATCCACAGCATTGTATTATATTTTGACTATTGTATCACTTATTTGGTCGTTTTCTGGATGTTGTGCATACTTTCCAGGGGACAACTTATGTGTCCCGCGCCGTGCACCGCAGCAACTTTTTAAACATTTAGCCACCCCTCTATGCCCATCCAATCCCTAGCTACACAATCCCCGTTGTCTTTGTACACCCACACAGTAATGGTATGTTCACACAGTACGGATACGCTGCGTAAAGGTACGCTGCGTATCCGCCCTATAACCCGCAGGTAATTCCTGCCAAAAAATTCACCGAATTGTGGTGAAGTTTTTCACCCAGGGAATATCTGCTATGGAAATCCTGCAATGAAAGAAAAAAAAATACTTACCATGGCGACAACGTCCTGACGTTCTGCAGTCCTGGGATGACATTTCATCCAATGAGACCACTGCAGTCTGTGATTTTTGCGGCAGAATTTGCGGCTTTTCCGCCGCAAAAAGCTCCCTTTTATTGCGGGTCTTACCTCCCATTGAATTCAATGGGGAAAACTCGCAACAAAAAAGCATCAATTACGCAAATACAATTGACATGCTGCGAATTAAAAAAACGCACCGCAAATCAATTTATGAACGTTTTTTCCGCTCAGAAATTACGCAGCGTGTGGATGAGATTTGTTCAAATCTCCTCCACTCTGCTGCTACTGTATTATGATGCGGATTTTCCGCAACAAAATGCAATGTAGAAAATGAGCAGTATTTATACTACATTTGAATTTACCCTACTAGTGCCCTTCTATGGGTAACAATAGTGCGCCATTGTGCCTCTCACACTTTCATACTGCCCTCTTTGTATCGTATACAGTAATAGTATCCCCACACAGTGATAATTCCTCCTCCGTGATTGGCTGCTGGCAGCTCCCTTTGCATTTGCCAACCAATGACATCCCAGATGTGCTCGATGAGAGACAAAGACGCTGCGGGCCATGGTATCACGTTGAGGCCTCGCAGGCTGCTCGCAGTAGCACGAGCATCATGCGGCCTGGCATTGTCCTGTTGAAAAACGGCTTCTGGGACACTTTGGCGAAATGTCCGGACCACTGGTTCCACGACCAATCAATGTAACCCCAAGCTGGAGTGTATCTGAAATGAAGACTAGAGGGGTCCGGCTACTGTACATTATGCCCCCCCACACCCTAATCCCAGGAGTAGGACCGGTGTGACGTTCCATTGTGGGGGCCTCTTCATGGTGTTGCCCACATGGTCTCCAGACCAATCTCTGGCTATCACTGCGTCCGAGACTAACGCAGAACTCATCACTGAAGAGGATAGACCTAAATTCCATCCTGCATTGGCGTCTTGCTGTGCACCATGATGGCCTTTCAGAGCAGTGGCATGTGGTCAATGGATGTTTGGCTCGTAGCCAAACGCCTTCCAATAGATTGTGTCGACACTGGTTGCCGCCCTAGGCTTGGGATGTCACGTCCAATTTCACTTTCAGTCCAGAATTGATCACTAAGCACCATTCTTCCAATCAGACAATCCATCCGTGCAGAGATTCGCCTACGCGCACCTCTTGCTGTCATTCCGGTTGGTTGTTGTTCTCCTAACCTCCGGGACACGCAATGTTGAACATTGTTGACATCTCGGCCTAGGCGCGTAGCGATCTGCCGGAGTGATAAATCAAGGTCTCTCAGTTCAAGGATTCTGTCCCTCTCAGTTTGCGACAAGTGGCGATAACTGGCACGTCGACAATCATCCCGCACCACTTGATCAGATTTTTGGGGTTTCATGTGGCTAAAAAAAATGTTGCTTTCAATCTGGCTTTTATGCCCGTCCCACGTGCCACAGATTGGAGTGAGGTGCTTGAAAATGTGATGATTTGTAGATTTTAGCGACACCTGATACGTTCTCGGTTTGCATAACCATACGGCTTCTCCTTCTTGGTGTTGCAATTTTAATGTTGAGAAGTGTATTTAATAATAATAGTTACTTTTTAAAATCCATTACATGACTTTTTCTTTCTCTCCTTTGTAGTTCATTATTTAGTTTGGGATACAGTACAATGGTGCACAAGCCGTAGCAGAAAAAGAGCCAGGAGGGTATGTATATTGGTGCAGCGCTCCTGCCTTCCGGAGTCCTGGGCTCACAGTCTCGATCTGCTGTCACTGCTTTTCAGTTGCCTTGCCGCTCGCTACCACGGATGAAGAGCAGTGTTGAAGCAGGGGGCTTCTTTGAGGAAAGGGTGCCCTGCGCATTTGCCCAGTTTGCACAAACCACAATGCCGGCCCTAAATGAATGCAAATGTGCATGAAAAGAAGTTGTAGGGGAATGCTGGGAGTTGTAGTTTCAACTGAAAAGCCACAGGTTAAAACCAATGTATTAGGCCCTGTTCATATCTCTACTTAAGATTTCGTTGTTTTTGCCGAACAAAAAAAACACGGTATGCAGCGCCATTTTGTTCAGCAAAGCGGTAGACACCATAACCGTCTGTCATGACCATGTCTGTCTTGCAACGGATACAGCACTTCCGTTTTTCTTGTTATTCTGTTCCTATTATGAAACCGAATAACGGAAAACATATCACAGATGTGAACAGAGCCTTAGATTACGTTTAAAAAATATATAAAAAATAACTTTAAAAAATCAACATTTTTAAGCAGGGGAGAAGCAGCAAACACTACTAGTTTTTACACCACCTGTAGGTAGATTGGGCCCCTTGCCCCTTCTGGGCCCCTGCTCAGATGAACAGGTCTAACAGGCTATATGTCCGCCCCTGTGTAGTTGAATTCATACCAGTATTAAGTGCTCCGTTCCCCTGCAGCGCCACCACAGGGGAAAGGAAACATTACATAATTGTCATTGAAATCAAGTTGTCTTTCTAATGCATGGACGTGTTTGGTCCTCCAGAGTAAGAGATGCTTTATGTAGACACTCTTCACTCTGGCTAATTGATGATGGTCCTGGACAAGAGCCCCTCCTCTATTAGCTAAAGCAGACAGCCCCTTTAATGGCAACGGTATCATCAGAAAATAACATATTATTTGAATCAAGTTTTTATTATAAACATTTTTTTTTTTTTAATTCTTGTTTCTTTTTTTGTTGTTGTTGCTATCCACATGAAAAAAAATAATGTTTAAAACATTGCAATTTCCCACTGACCACTAGAGAAAACATAATAAACTGACCTCCTGTTTTCCTCAGCTCACTTGGGCACAGACTGGGACAGGGTCAGCAGAGTCATTTTATTATCATTAAAGGGTGGGTGAGTTAATGGCATCTCTATTGTACTGCTGTGGGTCTAGTTAAAGAGTAACTAAACATTCAACAAACATCTGACATGTCAAAGTGATTAGTGGGGGTCCGAGCACTCAGACCCCCACCAATCGCTAAAACGAAGTGGCAGAAGTGCTTGTGTGAGCGCTGAGCCGCTTCGTTTCTGTTCGGCTTTTTCCGGAAAGCCATTGTATCAGAATACTGACTCATTGACTTTATATTGAGCCTGTGCTCCGCTACATTGATTTCCGGAAAAAAAACGAACAGAAACGAAGTGGCTGAACGCTCACATGAGCGCTTCTGCAGCTTCGTTTTAGCGATTAGTGGGGGTCTCAGTGCTCGGACCACCACCAATCAAAACTTCTGAAATGTCACTATGACATGTCAGAAGTTTGTTGAGCGTTTAGTTACAGGGTAGTAACACTATACACAGATAAGGCCCCCTATGCAGCTCCCCTGTCACTCCCTGTTCTCTGGGGGAGGGGCTGTACTTCGTCACTTCTTGAGGAGTGTAATAATCATTGAATTTTTCTGTCAATTGTCTTCTATTCATTGCAACTACCATAAAGCACACACACCCTGCTGCACTGTCTATAAGGACAACACAGGAAGGAAGTGTGAGTCTCCAATATGGCCGCAGCCAGGACATTTTTCAAAAATAACATTTAAATACCTACAACATTTAAAAAAAAAAAAAAGAACAAAAACATTGTTTCTCTTCTACAGACTTACATCTCATTAATGGAGATAAAATAAAATGCATTACACATTCCCTTTAAGATTAAAATAAAGTAATTCTCTACTCTGTATGGGGGTTAAATGTTTCTTGCTCTTATCTTATTCCCAGTTAAAAACCAAGTGGATAGTGAAATTATTGTACTCTTTGTTTGATTTATTATACCAGTAAAGTGCAAATCCCTTAGGACTCTAAAAAGTCCTACTGTGGGGGTCATTATCTATAAATCTTTCAGGAACATCAATGGAGCGCGGGGGCCGGTATATGCTTCACATTAATATAAAGGGATGATTAAGATGAAAAATTGAGAAGTCTCAGGCTACAGTGTGTCCAGTAATTAAGGGAGATCGTTGTAACTTCTACAACTACAAACATATGTTGTAAATATAACATATTCATTCTTCGCTCTAACCTTATGGCCACTTAAGCGGCAGCAAGTATCAGTTACCAACCAAAAGTATAGTAAACCATTTCCTCCAGTTCTGTAAACTTGTGTGTCCCAGGCTCAGCTCAATTGTCTAGTGGGCTACGGTTTAAGTCCGGATTAGTAAGTAAAACATTTATGCAATTGGAAATGTTACTTTTTTTTATAAAGCGTCTGCATTCTTATGGGACGGGGGATTTATGTACCAAGCGTCTACGTGCTGAAACGCGACTGTTGTGACATCTGCAATTCATTCCCAGGCTCAAGTCAGATATTGCTTAGAGTCCTTCATAGAGGTAGACATGAAAGAGAAGGTAGCGAAGTCCATATTAAATAGGGGAAATAATATAGTCACATTTATTGATCATTTTATGTGTTGTACGGCATTTATAGATTCTGTCAAGCGTGGAATTAGATTTCTGATATGTATGAAATTTTAGACTAAGTTCATGAAAATATAATAAATATAAAGAAATGGCCTGGTAGATTTTTTTATTATTAAATATATCACTTTTTTTATTTTTATTTTACAAAAAGTGACTTTTTTTTTATAATTTTTTTTATACATTTTCTTTTGCTATACTCCCTTAGGATGTATGTTCACAATCCATGTCAATTTAGTGACCTCATTATGGCCATTACACACAGCCTGGCTATAATAGCCCTGAGGCCAGTGTCTCATTCTATGGCATCTTCTTCTACCTCCTCGTATGGACAGAAACATATACATCCTTTTGAAATGTATGGGCACAAAAAACCCAGTGCTACCCAGTGATAATTCTAGCTGCCTTCTTAAAGAGGCTCTGTCACCAGATTCTCAAATCTGAATTCAATGAAATGCTCAGCCCTTAGTCAGTCTTCTACTGCTTGTCTGTATGTTCATTACCCTGCACATAAACCAATCACGTTCTACGAATATTCACAGCGCAACCAATCTGAAAGTTTACAGTGCTTGGGAATAAGTGACTGGGGCAGAAGAGGATGGAGGAGCAGCCTTATATAGTGGATCGAGCGGGTTCCCCAGCAGCATTTAAAAAAAACAGGATCCTGACCTGTCCACAGAGTTTAAGGCAGCACAGAGTATTTCAGGAGATGAGCGTGCGGATCTTGTGCGGGGTGGTGACTTGTCAATCATGTGAAGGTGTTATTGAGGACAGGAGTGGAGGAGAGGTAACAGACTGAGAGCTACGTAATGGTAAGAGCAGAGTTCACAGCAGCACAGAATTTTTCAGGAGAGGAGCGTGCAGATGTTGAGGAGTGTATAACGCTGACTGGTCACTGATTGGTCAGCGTCATACACATAAACACGCCCAGTTAAAAACACAATACACGCCCAGTTGGACATAACGAAAAAAAAACGCCCAGTTGTCCATTTCAAAGCTCATTTGCATAAATATAAAATAGCTCATAACTTGGCCATAAATGAACGTTTTAAAAAAAATAAAAATTACCGTCTATATAGCACTGTTATTTGAAAAAAACTATGGTACAGTTATGCGTTTACTGTATAGAACTATTATGTAGATACTATATGACAATATTATGGGGGCAATTTATGGAACAGTAATTTGGACTCCATGACGGCAGTTTAAGCTTAGGCTATGTTCACACGGAGTATTTTGGGGGAGGAATATCTGCCTCAAAGCTCCAAACGGAATTTTGAGGCAGATATTCCTCCCCCAAAATACTCCGTGTGAATAGCAATGATCGCGCCGTTTTTCGCCCGCGGCCATTGAGCGCCGCGGGCAGAAAACACGCTTTCTCCTGCCTCCCATTGAAGTCAATGGGAGGTCGGAGGCGGAAGCGCCCGAAGATAGGGCATGTCGCTTCTTTTTCCCGCGAGGCAGTTTTACTGCTCGCGGGAAAAAGACGCCGACGCCTCCCATTGAAATCAATGGGAGGCGTTCTCGGGCCGTTTCTGCCGAGTTTTGCGACGCGGTTTCCGCGTCAATAAACTCGGCAAAAGACCCCGTGTGAACATAGCCTAAAGTACTATATGGCACTGGCTTTGGGGCAGTGCTGTGGCAATATTACTCCTTATTTCTCCCCTTCCAAAAAAATATTAAAACTAATCACGGAATACCCCACATGTATGCCCAAAGGTCTTCGCACTGCATTGGGTTTGAACCGGCACTAGCCCTAGGCTTAAAGGAACAGTGTCACCAAAAAAAAATTTTTTATATCAGTTTGATGTTAGTGTTTTATTAAAAACTTTTGTATTTATTTGTGTGTTTGTGTGTTACTTTTTTTATTTTTTTACTTTTTCTTCCCTATGGGGGCTGCCATTTTCTTTTCCATTTCTGTATGTGTCGATTAACGACACATACAGACATGGAATACGGCAGCTACAGTCCCATAGTGAATGCGAACGGGGCCCTTTCCATCCACTATGGTGTACGCCGTCTGTGTGGGAACGGCGCATGCGCCGCTCCCACACAGTCCAAGTTGAACTGAGCGCCGTCCGGCGCCATTTTCCTGTAGACCGGAAGTCGCGGCCGGACAGTAAGATTACTACTTCGGTCGCGGCTTCCGGACTTGTGCACTTGGAGCAGCGGCAGCAGATGGAGCGGACGGACCGGACGGAGCAGCGGCGGCAGGAGCAGGTAAGTGATTTCTATGTATGTTCGTTTTTCAGTGTGTGTTTACTAGTGTATGTAAACCTTCTACACTGTGTGTTAGCTCAAAAAATGGCGACATACAGTGTAGGAGGTTAGACCGTTCAATCCCCTCGTTTCTCCCGGCACTAGCCAGGATAAAGGAGGGGGGGATTCTGAGAGCTCACTAGAGCGAGGGATTTTTTTCCAATTTTGCAGCATAAAGCAATGTGGTTGCTTTACCACATGCAATGCTGCAATTTTGGGAATTGCTCCCTCTAGTGACCAGCGCTGGGAAATATTATAAATTAGAATCTAATTTATAATATTTCCTGACTCGTGAAAAAAATAAAAAAAATTAGAACAATGTTTAATCACCTACACACTAATTGTTTAACTAAAAAAAAAATACATTTTTTGCTAGCAACACATTCCCTTTAAGTAACTATATTCTATAGGTTCTGTGCTTGATCTCTTTGTTGCTTTTTGGGCAAATTTTTAATCATAATTTAGTTTGATTTCAGCCTCTTTTGACATCTACCTATATACCAACCTGCTCAAACTCTGCCAACCCCATTTTCAGCTTTTTGTTGAAGCCTCATTGAACTCTGCCTGCCCAGACCTCTGCTATATCTGACTACAACTCTGTCAATCTACTTGGTCATCATTTGGAACTTCTGCCTGTTTGTCAGTGGGAATCAATGGAGAACTACTTTGAAGACCATAACTTGAGCATTACAATTAGGAAAGGCCATGCTTGCTTGTGGGTGTTAAAGGGGTTATGTGGGTACCAAAAATTATTAGCAGTGTAGTCACTGCAGTATGTAATATAATAGCTAATATCCGGTCCCCCGTTGTGCTGATTCAGAGATTTTCATAGACTTTTATAGCACTGCCGGGAGACCGTCTTTGATGACAATACAACTCTTCATCATGTGGCCGGCCCTGCTGTACTCTATGAACAAGCAGTAGCAGTAGTACAGCAAATACATGGTGTACTGGACAATATTGGACAATACATTGAATTCAGAGTAAAACCAGGAGGAGCCATGGAGAAATAAAAAGGTAGAGGAGATAACAGGGACTATGTATTTTTATTAATTCTGGGTGACTCTGTGACTAAATGTAAGGTCCATAACTGCTACAAAATGTCTGCTGTAACTAAATGAGGTTATCTGGCCAACGGTAACCTGTCAAAAAGAAGAATGAAGAAAAATCTTGCTGCCAACCACTGGTTGCTCATTTACTTGGCATCTGTGATGCTTCGGCCATGTGATGTCACATCACTGCACTAACTATATCACAATTTTTTTTTTAATTTGGCAACACAACCCTAAACATTCTTCAAGGCCCCAGAGGAGAAAGAAAAAGGACTGGAACATAATTGCATGATATAGAAGAAGAATTCTCAGAATAGTTAATTCTTAGGCTGGGTTCACACGACCACATTAACGTCCGTAATGGACGGACGTATTTCGGCCGGAAGTCCCGGACCGAAGTCAGTGCAGGGAGCCGGGTTCCTAGCATCATAGTTATGTACGATGCTAGGAGTCCCTGCCTCTCCGTGGAACTACTGTCCCGTACTGAAAACATGATTACAGTACGGGACAGTTGTCCTGCAGAGAGGCAGGGACTCCTAGCATCGTACATAACTATGATGCTAGGAGCCCGGCTCCCTGCACTGTGTTCGGTCCGGGACTTAAAAGAGGTTATCTGGCCGACAGCAACCTGTCAAAAAGAAGAATGAAGAGATATGTTGCTGCCAACCACTGGTTTCTCATTTACTTGGCATCTGTGATGCTTCGGCCGTGGCCTATATTACAAAAAAAAATAATAATTTGGCAACACCACCCTAAACATTCTTCATATCCCCAGAGAAGAAACAAAAAGGACTGGAACCTAACTGCATGATATAGAAGAAGAATTCTCAGAATAGTTAAGCTTTAATTTTTAAAGTAACCCACAATCTTTCTTATAAAAACATTTACATATGACAAATATTGCTTTGTCTCATACCTCCCAACAGTGCACAAAATGATCATGATCCCGTGATCTGTAAGCTCAGCCATAAAGAAACTCTGTAACCTTCAAATGACAAATCTGACGGGGGAGCTAATATACATTCCGGTCCCACGTCACGCTGATTATGAGATTTTAATAAATTTTTATAACGCTGCTGGGGGACCGGAAGTCTAGTTGCACAGCCTTCTTTGATAATGATACGACTCTTCGTCATTTGACCGGCCCCGCTGTATTCTATGTACAAGCAGGAGCAGTAGTACAGCGAGTACATAGAGTACAGCAGGTGCGGGGTCACGTGACGAAGAGTCTTATCGTCATCAAATTAAGCTGCGCAACTTCCTCAGCCCCGGCAGCGCTATAAAAATCTATGAAAATTTCATAATTAGCGTGATGAGGGACCGGAATTTATATTAGCGAGTGTACTTATATACTGCAGAGACTACACTGCTAATAATTTTTGGTCTCCCTACATAACCCATTTAAGGGTGAGTAATGGGAGGTTGTCTTAGTCTCCTTAAAGGGAATGTGTCATCGGAAAATTACCTATTGTTTAAATCACGTTTTTATGTTAAACATATTTTTTAAGACTTGTTGGTCATGCTTTTTTTTTAAATTTTTGATGTCATTATCTATAGTAAAAAATAATCCTAATATCTTGCAGTTTTTAGGTAAAGGCCCTTTAAATAGGCCACTGCACAGGTCACAGAGCATGCTGAGAAATCAATGGTCCATGTGGCTGCTGTAAAGTATATCTCTAAATGCTGTAAAAATCAGCTGAGGTCAGATGGCTGCCCCATAATCATTTAGAGAAAATAGAATAAAAAAAATATGCAATCAAAAAGTGAAAACAGATTAGAAAAAAGATTATGTTTCACTATATGGTTTTAAAATATATATACATAAGTGATACATTCCATTTAACAGATTTAACTGTGTGTTATGTGACAATTACCTGAAACATGTCATTATGGATGTGTTACCTGCAATACTATGCTCGACCACAAGGTTTGCTATTAAAGAGGCTCTGTCACCACATTATAAGTGCCCTATCTCCTACATAATGAGATCGGCACTGTAATGTAGGTAACAGCAGTGGTTTTTGTTTAGAAAATAATCTATTTTCACCAAGTTATGAGCGATATTAGCTTTATGCTAATGACTTTCTTAATTGACAACTGGGCGTGTTTTTACTTTTGACCAAGTGGGCGTTGTGGAGAGAAGTGTATGACGCTGATCAATCAGTGACCAATCAGCGTCATACACTTCTCTCCATTCATTTACTCTACACATAGTGATCCTGCGTTCTTCACCATGTGCAGTCACATACACACACATTAACGTTACTGAAGTGTCTTGACAGTAAATAGACATTCCTTCCAGCCAGGACGCGATGTCTATTCACATTCCCGACACTTCGGTAACATTTGTGTGTGACTTACAGCACAGCAAGCGTAATCTCGCGAGATCTCGCTGTAAATGACAGCACAACGTGATCTCGATGTGTTGTGTGAGTAAGTGGCACACAAACGTTACCAAAGTGTCGGGATTGTGAATAGACATCCCGTCCTGGTTGGACGCCATGTCTATTTACTGTCAAGACACTTCAGTAACGTTAATGTGTCAGTATAAGACAGCACATAGTGAACAACGCAAGATCACTATGTGCTGAGTACTTGAATGGAGAGAAGTGCATGACGCTGATTGGTCACTGATTGGTCAGCGTCATAAACTTCTCTCCATAACGCCCACTTGGTCAAAAGTAAAAACACGCCCAGTTGGGCATTAAGAAACGCATTAGCATAAAGCTAAAAATCGCTCATAACTGTGAAAATAGATCGTTTTTCTAAATAAAAAAACACTGCTGTAATCTACATTATAGCGCCGATCACATTATGCAAGATATAGGGCACTTATAATGTGGTGACAGAGCCTCTTTAAGGGAGACATGTTCATAAGCAACATAAAGCACAAAGCACGATCATTCAAGTCTAATGTAGTTTTCTAATGTGCCACCTAGTGGTAAAAATACTTAGTACTTACGTAAAAAAATTTCTACACAAAACACCATTGCCACAATTTCTATCAGGGGTTTTCCAGTCTTTAGAATAAAAAAAATTAATCTGCATATGGCGTAACATAATGGAAAAATTATCAAAACTCACATTTTAATACTAGGCTGATCTAGGGCTGCCGGTCAACAATCCATATTACAACAAAAAATATTTAGCAGATCTTCATGTCGAGAAGATCCTGTATTAAAAAAAAAAATTAATGTCTAACCTGATTTTTTTCTAGCTTTTACTCACAAGCATGTGCTGTATTGGACAATACATTGAATTCAGAGTAAAACTAGGAGGAGCCACAGAGAAATAAAAAGGGGGAGGATATAACAGGGACTATGTATTTTTATGAATTCTGGGTGACTCTGTGACTAAATGTAAGTTCCATAACTGCTAGAAAATGTCTGCTGTAACTAAAAGAGGTTATCTGGCCGACAGCAACCTGTCAAAAAGAAGAATGAAGAGATATGTTGCTGCCAACCACTGGTTTCTCATTTACTTGGCATCTGTGATGCTTCGGCCGTGGCCTATATTACAAAAAAAAATAATAATTTGGCAACACCACCCTAAACATTCTTCATATCCCCAGAGAAGAAACAAAAAGGACTGGAACCTAACTGCATGATATAGAAGAAGAATTCTCAGAATAGTTAAGCTTTAATTTTTAAAGTAACCCACAATCTTTCTTATAAAAACATTTAGATATGACAAATATCACTTTATCTCATACCTCCCAACAGTGCACATAATGATCTGTAAGGTCAGCCATAAAGAAGCTCTTTAACCTTCAAATGACAAATCCTATTACTGCATCTTATCAAAATTTCTATTGATATTCCTTTTCAGCCTGCGGAGACAGAGGAGACTGTCAGTTTGCTGTAAGCACCAGCTGGCCAAGTCCATTTGGCCCAACAGATTCTGTAATAATCGCGGTCTTCTCTTTGGAATGATTCGGTTACTTTGTGTCAAGGCCAAATGTCTCTTTTTTTTATATATTCCAGCGCCAACAACAATTTAGCTGAAAGTCTTTGTTTTGACTCCATCATTGTTGGAAAATTGCTCTTTATTGCATTTTTTGGTCTACCACATTTACCTCATTGCTAATTAAGTTTACTCGCCCGAAGGATGAAACAGGATTCAGATCAGTTGTTTTTCCACAAATGTAATTTTAATAACATCAATTGATTATTTAGCAACTGTTTGGAGCTGATTCGCCCTGCTTATGTTTTATCAGTGCTGAACATACTGTACTTCATATATGCATAGATTTTATTTTGATTTTTTATTCGATATGCATGTTACTAGTGTCTTCCAAAACATAAAATGTATCACTATTTGAATAGCAGTAGTAGCAGTAACATTGGGTTACCAAGGCAAGAGCTAAGCAGCGGTATACACTACTGAACAGGGGCATACACAGAAATCATTCTGTGTGCCATCCCCTCTTCCAGAAACGGCACTAAACCAGTGGTGGTCATGTCTGGTATTGGAGTTCAGTTCCATTGAAGTGAATAGAGATAAGCTGTAATACCACACACAACATGTGGACAGGTGTGGCACTGTTTTTGGAAGAAAGCAGACATGGTTTTATTTTCCTGTATAAATCCCCAAAATCGCACTTGTTAAACCCTGCCTGATTCTTCCTAGTCCCCAGCATGGCACTCCTCTCATTCATAGTCCCCAGCATGGCTCCCCTCTCATTCCTGGTTCCCATTAGGGCTCCCCATCACATTCTTATACAGAAAAGTACATCAGCATTGCTCCCCTCATTCTTAGACCCCAGTCAGGCTCCCCTTTCCTTATCCCTCCATACTGATAACCTTAACAGCCCAGTGGCAACCTGCAGGCTCCCTTGCTCAACAATCCAGCGGGCTGTTCAGTGCTGCATGACCCGTGCTGCACCTACTCAGACTCTGACAGCCCCCCTCCTCCATCCTTTCCTATGCCACTCCGGGGTTCTTGAAAATTATCCTCCTCTTGCTTTCTCTGTGCCGATGATGCAGCGAAATGCTGGCAGCTTCTCTTCCTTGATGTGCCAAGCAAGACTCCTCCTCCACCTCTATTCAGTCCGATGATGCGTCTTGGCACGCTCCCTCATCCAGATGATTTATAGCGCTAGTAAGTCCAATTTGTGGTCCTTTTAAAGGGGTTCCCACTGAAAATGTTGCTACAAAAAGTGATCTGTGGTCTGATTAGGGGATGGTCTGCTTATAGAGGAGCAGCATCCATAGACTATAATGGTGGGAAAAATCTGTTTCACTGTTATAAATTCTGGCTGCCTACAACCACCACTAGGGGGATCTAACTGCATATAGGGTTATTTAGATAGTATTGAACACAGTTAGAACAGTATTGTATAAATGTTAATAATTCTTCAGTTTATAGATCACTAGGTTACAAGTACCAAGCCAACAGTAACTGGTTACATCTGTGCCAAAAGCGTCATAGGTCCTTCTTCAGGGCTATTTTAACATATTGGTGGGCCTAAGAGAAGTTTGACAGTAGGCAAGGTAGATAATTGACAGAGACCATTGTTGAGTTGGGGCTAGATTACCTGGGGTTCGGAGTCTAATAAATCTCCCCCGTTCATCACCCCTAACCTCTGCAAGGAGGTATAAACTTTGCCGAGAGGATTCCGAAGTCGCGGTCACCAGGATAGCCCCCAACAGATGGTTAGGCTACAGATGGTGGGTTTGACCAATATAGAGTCCAATAGTCAAGCAACATTAGGTACAGAAATGGATATCTGGAGGCAAGGTCAGAGTCTGGTGAGCATTCGGTATAGGGATTATCTGATCAAGCAAATAAAGGGAATCATAGGAAAACAACAGGAAAATGCCAAGAAACTCACCACCAGGGCAGAGAACAAGCAAGGAATTCCAGGAGCAGCACCCCTTTAAGGTATTTAGTCTCTGACGTCATGCCCTGCGGACCAGGCCTCGATCCCGCGGCAGGATCGCGATCACCGCCGGTAATATCATATGTATCACCGTCTTATCACAAGATCCTTTTGACTTTTAATATCTCATATACTGTATTTGCAGATTTTGGTTACTTTTGAGATTTAATTTCCATCCATGTTTGTTCTCATGGTGAGAAGGAATTATTGGAAATTGCAACCAAATGGAAGGTCGAAAACAATATTTTTGCTAAAAATTTTTAAAAAAAATACAATTAAGTAAACAACTTTTGTCCACCGATGTAATATTTTTCACCAATAGGTTCACCTTTCATTTTCATACTGTAGTGAACATGATGTCAAGTCAAATAAGATCTTGAAATACTGAAATACAAGATATCACGTTTCTCACAGTCACCATGGAAAGCAATGTATAACATCATGTTGAGTCTGTCAGACAAGGCAAGGAGATAACGTATAGGAGCAAACTCTGATTACAGAGATATCAGATGAGGATCTCTAAGAGCGGATATCACATAGACATAGCAGAGCCATGGGTCATCTCAGACATTTTATGATATAGATCTTCTTGTGAGAAGGCCTCTTGATCTCTGAGACTAGGTTAAGCCTTTGACTCAACCATCCTGTGTAGTAAAACCAAAATATTCCTCCAGGAGGTTAATTCTCTCCAGAACTACTACACCAGCACATATGGTATATTTCGATTCAGTGAATGGTCAATACAATAAGTGATATAGATGCAGCAGAGCTGAATTTGTCACTTGTAACTCTTTGGGGCTGCATTATTTCTGTAGCATGACATATAATATCTTTGGAACAGCAAGAGCTCTATTTTTCTGATACAAATGTCCTATATACAATAGACATAGGGGGAGTTTTATGAAGACTGGCATTTCATGTCGTGTGCCATTGTATAAATTGTATACTCACTTAACCGCTCCTCTTCTTCCCTCCGTGTCCCCTCACCCTCCCTCAGCATGCCAAAGCTCATACAAGGTCCTGATATCAACAGCGTCAGGTCGTTGTATGTGAAGCAACATTCAGGACTGGTTGCATATAAGGCTTTGACACTGGTCGGGGACCTAGGGGGAAGATGCAAATAGGAGCGGTGAGGTGAGTATACCTTTTGTTTTATTTGTCAGATGGGGATGGTGAAGTTGTGGTAGTCCGATCAGGGTGTGAAATGTACAGGTCCGGCAGAGGCCTCTACTTTGCTATGCCACATAGAGTGAAATCTATTCCAGCTCTCAGATATAATTTACGCAAATTTTCTGGTGTAAATTATAATAAATGTGTCAGAACGATGTGACCCCGTCCCCTTTTGAAAAGCCACACACCTTTTGACAAAAGTGGCAATGGCTGCGTCAAATGTCCAATAAGTCAAAAAATGTTAACGCTAATTTTGTCTTTTGGGCCCTTTTGCAAAGGTTGAAATTCCCGAATTTAGTTAAATGGTAAAGTTCTGGCTGCCTGCAGCCACCATTAGAGGGAGTTTAGGAGATTACTGCAAAGACATGTATTGTTAAATTCAATATATGAGTAGTATGCAGTTAGTGCCTAAGCACCCCCTAGTGGTGGCTGGAGTCAATCAGAATTTTATTTCTGTGCAGGCATGATTCAGACAGAGCAGGCGAGGAGAACCCCCAATTAAGTAATATTTTAGGGTGGGATAAAGAACCTAACTCAAGCATAATCTGTATACAGCACATACATTTTCCAGGCCTACTATAAAGTTATCATACGACATAAACGTATCTTACGAACCAATAAGCTTCTGTAGGAAGAAAACCGTGTGCACTATATCACAATACATAAAATCTTTCCTAATGCTGAAACCCTACAGAATAGATATAAATGTTGCCAAGCTTCTGTGAATGAAATAGAAATATATTCTCCCGGGGTTGTTTAGAAACATGTGGTCTGCATTAACAAACATGACCACAGATACATTGACATTTCATTTTTATGTATCAGCATCTGGTTTTTATAAATCTTCTGTAACAAGCAAGTTGGTATCATGTACCCATGTAGCATAGCCCACAACTGAGCTATATCGTAAGGGCCCAGTTGAAAGAAGATCTGTATTATATATGGTACACAGCACAGATTATCATGACGATCCATCATGGTGACAAACCTTTAAAGGGAATGTGTCATCAAAAATTACCTATTGTTTAAATCACGTTTTTAGGTTAAACATATTTTTCAAGAATTTTGGGTAATTTTTTTAAATTTTCTTTGTCATTATCTATATTAAAATATTATCCTAAAATCTTGCAGTTTTCATTCTGCCCACTGAGCATTACAATAGACTGACCCTTCCTGTTCTGTAGAGATCACTTCTCAGCATCATCTCATTATCATCACAGAAAGGATTACACTGACAGGTAACACCTCTATATATAGATAACACAGGATCCACCATTCATAATAGACTGATTCTTCCTGTTCTGTAGAGATCACTTCTCAGCAGTCATCTCATTATCATCATAGGCAGGATTACACTGACAGGTAACACCTCTATATAGATAACACAGGATCCACCATTCATAATAGACTGACCCTTCCTATTCTGTAGAGATCACTTCTCAGCAGTCATCTCATTATCATCACAGGCAAGATTACAACGACAGGTAATTAATATCGGATCCCCATAGGGCTGTCAAGGGCGGTTGCCCGGGCCCGAGTCTCCTGGGTGGGCCCAAGGTCATCCAAAGAAAAAACAACAATAGGACTCAACTGTACAATTCATAGCGCTGGTGAGGCAAGGGAACCATCGGTTCTCTACCCCTCTATTCTGTGCATTTTTGGGATGAAGGCGGCGCGATGACGTCATCGCACTGCTGGATGGTGCCTGGTCAGGAGAAACCAGTTCTGCATCGCTGAAGGAGAGGACAGTGTGGGAACGGGGACAGATGAGTGTGGCGCTATCTACAGGGGGTGTGGTGCTATCTAAATTGGGACTGTGGGACATTACCTACAGTGGGACTGTGTGTGGCACTATCTACAGGGGTGTATGTGACACTCTCTATAGGCGTGTGTGTGGCACTATCTACAGGGATATGTGGCTCTACAGATGTAGCTAAGTTTATCTTAACTTGCTGCAGCGTGACTTCACACAACAAAAGCCATAGGAAAATTCAAGTTAAAGAGGCTCTGTCACCAGATTATAAATGCTCAATCTCCTGCATAATCTGATTGGCGCAGTAATGTAGATAACAGCAGTGGTTTTTATTTTGAAAAACGATCATTTTTGAGCAAGTTATGAGCTAGTTTAGATTTATGCTAATGACTCTCAATGGACAACTGGGCGTGTTTTTACTTTTTACCAACTGGGCGTGGTACAGAGGAGTGTATGACGCTGACCAATCAGTGACCAATCAGTGTCCTACACTTCTCATTGTTCCAGCCCAGCATGATCCACAGCACAGTGTGATTGTGCAGTGAAAGAAGTAAACACGCCCAGTTGCTAAAAACACAATACACGCCCAGTTGGAAATAAGAGAAAACATGCCCAGTTGTCCATTAGAAAGGCTCATTTGCATAAATATAAAATTGCTCATAATTTAGCCAAAAATGATCATTTAAAAAAAAAAAATGTTACTGTTATCTACATTGCAGCGCCGATCACATGCAATAGGAGATAGGGATTTGATAATCTGGTGACAGAGCCTCTTTAAAGCTTCTTGCCAATGTGTATTTAGATAAAGATGGCTACATCTGTATCTACAAGGGGTGTGTGTGTGGCACTATCTACAGGAGGGTGTGTAGACTGACCATTCCTGTTCTGTAGAGATCACTTCTCAGCAGTCATTTTATTATCATCACAGGCAAGGATTACAATGATAATTGTAATCTGGCATAGATGATACAGACAGACAGACAGACAGACAGATAGATAGATAGATAGATAGATAGATAGATAGATAGATAGATAGATAGATAGATAGATAGACAGACAAAAAGATCCAGCAGCACCGGTATAATGTGGGTGCACGCCAACGGGAGCAGACCAAGATCCCAATCCCTATTTTTGTACTATAGATAGATAGATAGATAGATAGATAGATAGATAGATAGATAGATAGATAGATAGATAGATAGATGTGTTCAGCATCGGACTGGCCCACCGGAGGACCAAGATATCCTCCGGTGGGCCCAGGCAGGGAGCTGCTTTTATCCGTCAGCGGAGCAGAGAGACATTGTCTCCCTGCCCCGCTGCTTACTATTGTAGGCAGGGCCGTCCGGCTCATAACATTTATGGGCCGGGTAGCACGGGCCCGCCCCATGCCCGGTGGCATCGCTAGCGACTGCCACATTCAATTGTATCCCAAAAAGGGCCCAAAGTCACAATTTGTGATGCAAATAGCGACTTTGGTCTTTATACGCCCCTGAAGCTTTGAAAAAGGACACATTTATTATCATTTACGCCAGAAAACTTGCGTATAGCGGAAATCTATGCCATCTTCTTAATTGATATTAGACAATTAAAGTGGTTGTCAAGAATTAGAAATACATGGCTGCTTTCTTTGCAGAAACATAGCTACACCTGTTATTTGGCTGTGTCTGGGATTGTAAATTGAGATCTGTTGATGTGAATGGGGCTATAATACAGGTGTGGAACTGTTTCTGGAAGAAAGCAGCCATGTTCTTCTAATCATCAACCACCCTTTACATTTCTTGTGGGAGTTTTTGTAAGAGTCATTTGAGATATCTGTTCATGTCAGTATCATGGTATTTCCAATTTTCCACCACTCTCAGCAGGAATCCAATTCACTGTACATGATATTGGCTGCAATTAAAGAAAACTGATGTCGGGGGGAACATGGGAGATGCAGATGTAACAGTTAAGAGCCAATTCTGAAAACAAACCTGAACATTTATAAAATCTAATTAATTTTCGTTAACACTGAAAAAAAACCTATAATCTTCTAATTTAAGGTTGCAGAGGATTAGAAAAATATGCTGCTTTCTTTTAGAAACCAGGGGCGTAGCTAGGGGACGGCAGGCGGGGCATGTGCCCCGTGCGCATTTTAGAGGGGGCGCCAGGACCGCACCATCCATGACGGCGGCCTGCTGCCTCTCTGAGGGGTCGGTGGCGCCACTGAAACCACCCCCTCCTGCACTATAATTGTACCTGCCTCTATAGGACACAGGTACAATTAGAAGCAATGAATGGCCGGGTACGTTCCGTGCCCGGCCATTCAGCGCCTTTCTACGAGTGAAGCGGTGCGATACTGTGCGCCGCTTGAGTAGTTGAAAGGCGCTGATTGAAAGGGAAAGACATTCTGCTCCGCCAATCAGCGCCTTTCATAGACGCAAGCGGCGCAATCACGTCATCGCGCTGATTGCGTCGTTCAACCCCAGGAGACATGCACAGAAATGAGCAGGTCTCCATTGCCGCCGGACAGAGCGGGAACGGGATAAAGGTGAGTTTGTATAGTTTGGATTTTTATCCAAATAAAAAAGTGTGTGGAATTATCTACGGGGGGTGGCTTATCTACGGGGGGTGGCTTTATCTACAGGGGGGCTTTATTTATGGGTGGCTCTATCTACAGGGGGGGCTATATACTGCTGTGGGCTATATTTGGAGCACTATATACAGGGGTGGGCTATATCTACAGGGGGGCTATATACAGGGGTGGGCTATCTGTGCAGCACGATATACAAGGGTGGACTATATGTGGAGCACTATATACAAGGGTGGGCAATATCTACAGGGGGCTATATACAGGCAGTAGGCTACCTGTGGAGCACTATAGGGGGAGCTATATGTGGGACACTATATACAGGGGTGTGCGATATGGGGGGCACTATCTACAGGGGGCTCTATGGGGGCACTATCTACAGGGGGCTCTATAGCAGGCACTATCTACAGGGGGCACGGTGTGTGTGTGTGTGTGTGTGTGTGTGTGTGTGTGTGTGTGTGTGTGTGTGTGTGTGTGTGTGGGACACAGTGTATGGTGCTATTATAATTAGAGGTGCAGTGTATGGCGCTATAATATTTAGGGGTGTAGTGTGTGGTATAATGAGAACATTATTTTTCTTTATATGTGTAGAAATGTTTGAAAAGTGAGGAGCTGAAGACATCTGAGTGGCAAACTGCAGAAATGGGCTGTGATCGGGAGAAATCATCATAGAGGACTGGACCGGATGGAGAAAAAGAACTAGAATCTGAGACGTCACCAGTGAGTCACTTAATGTAAATGTTTATTCTGCCTCTAATCAGTACTGTAGTCACTGTATGATCTGCAGCGAGATGTTGGGTGGTATTATAATGATATGATTTTTTTTTTTGTGTAAAATAGCAACTCCCAGCATATCCTTTCCATTGATCGAGCCATGATGGGAGCTGGAAACAATTTAGTGCAAACCTATACAGCAGGGGTTGCACTAAATTGAGCGGTATTTGTGCTGGTGTTGTATATATGTACTGAGCTTGGTTCTGGTACTATATATATATACTGAGCTTGGTTCTGGGGCTGTGTTTATGTACAGAGCTAGGCTCTGGAGCTGTATTTATGAACTGAGCTTTGTTCTGGTGCTGCATATATGTAATGAGCTTTGTTCTGTTGCTGTATATATATAATGAGCTTGGATCTGGTGTTGTGTATAGAACTATATTTCTTGTAAAATGTACAAATGTTTTTATGCTCGAGTTACATAAAAAAACAATGTGGAAAAGAAATGACACGTCATTGATTGGTAGAGAAAACAACCATTGCGAGGGGGAAGAAGATGTCGGGAAAGAGGCTGGGGGGCGCCAAATGGAGTCTTTGCCCCGGGTGCGGGAGAACCTAGCTACGCCTCTGTAGAAACTATTCCTCAGGTTATATCTGGTATTGTAGCTTATCTCTATTAAAGTGAGTCGGGCTGAACTGCAACACCACAACCTGTGGACAGGTGTGTAACTCTTTTTCTAGTTCAGTACAACCTGTTTAAGGCATAAATGTAAAATAAATGTATTAATTTTAAAAAATTATTTTGTATATATTTTCTATTTTAAGGAAAACAAAACGGTATCCCTCTATATCAATTCTACAGGCAAAAAGAGGATCTGTCAGCTCTCCTGTGTGGTGATGTATAGATGATTTGTCAGCTGTCCTGTGTGGTGTAGTAAAGAGGACCTGTCAGCTTTTCTGTGTGGTGTAGTATAGAGGATCTGTCAGCTCTCCTGCATGGTGTAGCATAGAGGATCTGTCAGCTCTCCTGTGTGGGCAGGGGCGTAACTAGGAAAGACTGGGCCCCATAGCAAAGTTTTGACTGGGGCCCCCCTCCCCTGGGTGTCACACAACCCCCCCCCCCTTGTAGATGGTGCCTTTTTTACAGTCCCGCCCTGTAGATATCTACAAAGGGGGCTGTATGGCGTTATCTACAGGGGGGCTGTATGGCGTTATCTACAGAGGGGGCTGTAAGGCGTTATCTACAGAGGGGGCTGTATGGCGTTATCTACAGAGGGGGCTGTATGGCGTTATCTACAGGGGGGCTGTATGGCGTTCTCTACAGGGGGCTGTATGGCGTTATCTACAGGGGGCTGTATGGCGTTATCTACAGGGGGCTGTATGGCGTTATCTACAGGGGGGCTGTATGGTGTTCTCTACAGGGGGGGCTGTATGGTTTTCTCTACAGGGGGGCTGTATGGCGTTATCTACAGGGGGGCTGTATGGCATTCTCTACAGGGGGGGCTGTATAGCGTTATCTACAGGGGGGCTGTATGGCGTTCCCTACAGGGGGGGCTGTATGGCGTTTTCTACAGGGGGGCTGTATGCCGTTCTCTACAAGGGGGGCTGTATAGCGTTTGCCCCCTCTGTAGATAACGCCATACAGCCCCCCCTGTAGGGAACGCCATACAGCCCCCCTGTAGATAACGCTATACAGCCCCCCCTGTAGAGAATGCCATACAGTGGCGTCGCGCTGTAGCAGCCATAGTGGCTGCTAGCGGAGCCTCCGGCCATGGTGGGGGCCCGTGCCGGCAGGCGGCACGGGCCCCCTCATGCCGTGGGCCCCATAGCAGCCGCTACGGCTGCTACGGCGGTAGTTACACCACTGTGTGTGGGGTAGTATAGAGGACCTGTCAGATCTCCTGTGTGGTGTAGTTTAGAGTGCCTGTAAGATCTCCTGTGTGGTGTAGTATAGAGGATCTATCAGCTCTCCTGTATGGTGTAGTAAAGAGGGTCTGTCAGCTCTCCTGTGTGGTGTAGTATAGTGGATCTGTCAGGTCTCCTGTGTGGTTGTCACGACGCGTGGTGTGGACCCATTGGGCCGTACCGCATAGCGGGGTAGCAGCTGGCCAACCAGGTACAAAACAATGTCTTTAGTTCAGAACGGGTACCTGAGGCAATGTAGACAGTAGCGGAAGCACGACTTGACTTTCACAGCAGGTGGCACCGTGGATGCAGCGGAAGACACGACTTGACTTTCACAGCAGGTGGCACCGTGGATGCAGCGGAAGACATGACTTGACTTTCTCAGTAGATACGATAGCACGGATACAGGGTACAGGCAGCAGGAACGGGTAACTCTAGGAACTATGAAACACTGGGAGACCATTTGCAAGACAAACTTTGGTATACAACAACGCTCAGGCGAGGAACAAGTGGGCAGAGACACTTTTTATAGTCCAGCAGCCATTTGGGCTAATTATTGGTTGGTGACAGCTGGACGCGTACTGGCCCTTTAAGGCCGAGCACGCGCCCTGCGGGAAACAGTCCGTGGACACGGAAGTGAGTGTCGGCATCTCCCTGGGGTGAGTGGTCGCCGAGAAGACAGATGTCCGTGGCCGGGGCCATCAGAGGGTAAGTCTGAACGACGGCCCCCGGCCATAGACATTACAGTATCCCCCCTCTTACGCCCCCTCCTCTTGGGACCAGAGCGGGAGAGAAATTTCTTCACAAGGACAGGAGCATCAAATGTTCTTCTCTGGCTCCCAAGACCTCTCCTCTGGACCAAATCCCCTCCAATCCACCAAATAAAACATCCTGAACAGCTTGTATGACACAGGATTGATATGTAGCAGAATCTCGAAGGGTCCATGGAACCTGGGAGCAAACTTGCAAGACAGCACCCTCAGCAGGATATTCCTGGAAGACAGCCAGACCCTTGTACCTGGAAGAAACTGAGGAGGCTCTCGTCTTCTAGTGTCTGCCTTTCTCTTCATGCGGTCCACCGCCAGCAGAATAGAAGATCGTGTCTGCTGCCATATCTGAAGAAAGTCCCTGAAGGTAGGGTCGGCTGCAGGCACCTGGGACATAGTATAGCCAGGTAGGAGTATTCGAGGATGTTGGCCGTAGACTATTCAGAACGGACTAGAGGTGGTGGACTCACTGGTATGGTTATTATAGGAGAACTCCGCCCACGGGAGCAGCTGCACCCAGTCATCCATTGGACTGAGGATGATAAGGTGAGGAGAAGTCCAACTTTACACCGAGTAGGCCGCAGAGTGCTCTCCAGAACTTTGAGGTGAATTGGACCCCTCGATCCGAGACAATATGCAGAGGCAAGCCGTGCAGACGGAATATGTGTTGTATGAAGAGGTCAGCCAGTCGAGCAGCAGAAGGCAGGCCAGTCAGGGGGACAAAATTAGCCATTTTAGAAAAACGATCCACCACCACCCAGATCACACTACATCCTGCAGAGAGAGGCAGATCTGTGACAAAGTCCATAGCAATATGCCGCCAGGGGGCATCAGGCACAGGCAGTGGTTGGAGCAGACCGGCTGGTATGGAGTGGGCAACTTTGTTTGCTGCACACACCGTACAGGAGGAGACAAAGTCCATGATGTCTTTGGGAAGCGTTGGCCACCAGAACTGACGGGCAATTAGGTCTCGGGTCTTACAGGCACCCGCGTGACCTTCCAGCTTGGAACTGTGACCCCAGCAAAGGATTCTTCCTCAGTCAGCCAGCCGTACAAAAGTTCTTCCTGGAGGAATGTCTCTAACCTGCAGAGGATTAACAGAGTAGATGCAGGAAAGATCGATAATATTTTGTGGGGACTCCACAGTGTCCTCTGTCTCAAATGACCTAGACAAGGCATCGGCCCTCACATTCTTGTCGGCAGGTCGGTAGTGGAGTTCGAACCGAAACCGTGCAAAAAACAATGACCACCTGTCTTGACGAGGATTCAGCCATTGAGCCGTCTGTAGGTAGGTCAGGTTCTTGTGGTCCGTGAAGACCAGGATAGGTTGAGCTGTGCCTTCCAGTAGGTGGCTCCACTCCTGCAGGACCAGCTTGATGGCCGTAACTCCCAATCCCCAATCGAGTAGTTGCGCTCTGCAGGAAAAAACAGCTTGGAGTAGTAACCACATACCACCGTATTGCCTATCGAACCTCTCTGTAACGGAAGTGCACCAGCACCAACAGAGGAGGTGTCCACCTCTAACGAAAACTGTAGGGATACATCAGGATGATAAAGAATAGAGGCTGACGTGAAGGCCTTTTTTAACCCCTTCCCGCTCCATGATGTACTATTGCGTCATGGCAGCTGTAACGTCAGGACCCACTATGCTTGCTGTCAGTGAGTAGCTGACAGTTCTAATACACTGCACTACGCATGTAGTGCAGTGTATTAGAATAGCGATCAGGGCCTCCTGCCCTCAAGTCCCCTAGTGGGACAAAGTAATAAAGTAAAAAAAAAGTTAAAAAAAGATGTGTAAAAATAAGAAAATAAAAGATTTAAAAGTATTAAAAGTAAAAATCCCCCTTTTTCCCTTATCAGTCCTTTATTATTAATAAAAATATATAAACAAACAAATAAACTATACATAATTGGTATCGCCGCGTCCGTAACGGCCTGAACTACAAAATTATTTCATTATTTATCCCGCACGGTGAACGCCGTAAAATAAAATAATAATAAACCGTACCACAAATGGTCCTGATCGAAACTACAGTTCGTTACGCAAAAAATAAGTCCTCGCACGGCTTTATTGATTGAAAAATAAAAACGTTCTGGCTCTTAGAATAAGGTAACACAAAAAGTGAATGATTGTTTACAAAACGTATTTTATTGTGCAAACGCCATAAGACATAAAAAAAAACTATAAACATCTGGTATCGCCGTAATCGTATCGCCCCGCAGAATAAAGTGAATATTTTATTTATAGCCCACGGTGAACGCTATAAAAAAAAACGAAAAAAAAAACAATCGTACAATTGCTGTTTTTTAGTCACCACGCCACCTAAAAATAGAATAAAAACTGATCAAAACGCCGCATACACCCCAAGAAAACTACAATGGATTCCTCAAGGGGTCTAGTTTCCAAATTGGGGTCACTTTTGGGGGGTTCCCAATGTTTTGGCACCACAAGACCTCTTCAAACCGGACATGGTGCCTAATAAAAAAGAGGCTTCAAAATCCACTAGGTGCTCCTTTGCTTCGGAGGCCGGCGCTTCAGTCCATTACCGCCCGAGGGCCACATGTGGGATATTTCTCAAAACTGCAGAATCTGGGCAATACGTATTAAGTTGCGTTTCTCTGATAAATCCTTTTGTGTTATAAAAAAAATTGTATAAAGAGGATTTTCTGACAAAAAAAAAATATAAATTTCACCTCTACTTTGCTCTAAATTCCTGTGAAACACCTAAAAGGTTCATAAACTTTCTAAATGCTGTTGTGAATACTTTGAGGGGTCTAGTTTCTAAAATGGGGTATTTCATAGGGGTTTCTAATATATGGGCCCCTCAAAGCAACTTCAGAACTGAACTGGAACCTAAAAAAATAAATAAATGAGGCAATACTTCGCTTCTTACATTATACTGATAATGAGCCGTGCCCACCCCGAGATGACCCCAGTTTTGACCGTTTGTATAAACGGAGACCCCTATTAGACCGTTCCAGTGCCCGGTTTTCCCATGCATACACCCCGAGAAGTGTATTTCTATTGATGAGTCCCTGGTACATTTTAAAGGGAGGGTTCAATTCCGCCAGTACCTGCCGTGTAAGAGGGCAAGGTATGGCGTGAAGATGTATAAGCTGTGAGAGTGCATCAGGGTATACCTACAGGTTTAGGATATATGAAGGAAAGGCCACCCCCAAACCAGACTGCATCCTGGACTACAATAGGTACATGGGAGGGATGGACTTGTAAGATCAAGCCCTGAAGCCCTACAGCGCCATGCGGTGTGGTATAAGAAGCTGGCCGGGCACATCATACAGATGGCTTTGTACAATGCGTACGTGCTACGTCGATGTGCAGGCCAGAGGGGAACTTTCCTGGAATTTCAAGAGGTGACCAAGAACCTAATCTTTAGGGACCAAGAAGGGGGGGCACCCAGTACTTCTGGAAGCGGGGCCACACGCATCGTACCAGGGCGGCAACACTTTCCAGGGGAAGTTCCCCACACTGGCAAGAAGGGAAAAAGTCAAAAGAGGTGCAAAGTCTGCTATAAGAGGGCGATAATGCATGACGCAATATATCAATGTGACACGTGTCCCGAATAACCAGAGCTCTGTATGAAAGTGTTTTAAAATTTATCATACATCCCTTGGTTTATAATTTACCCCAATTTTACTTACCCTGATGCACTCTACACAGCTTATCCCCCCACGTCTTTCCCCTCTGGGCCCTGCTGTGTGTCCAGGCAGCTGATAACAGCCACATGTAGGGTATTGCCATACCCGGGAGAACCCACATTACAGTTTATGGGGTGTAGGTCTCCGGTCAAAATGCTCACTACACCTCTATATGAATGCCTTAAGGGTGTAGTTTTTAAAACGGGGTCACTTCTTGCGGGTTTCAACTGTACTGGTACCTCAGGGGCTTCTGCATACATGACTTCGCACTAGAAAATCCCCAGTAGGCCAAATGGTGGTCCTTTCATTCTGAGCCCTCCCATGGGCCCAAACGGCAGTTTATCACAACAAATGGGGTATTGCGGCACTCAGAACAAATTGCGCAACAGAATGGGGTATTTTGTTTCTTGTGAAAATAAGAAATTTTCAGCCAAAACTACATATTATTTGAAAAAAAACATTTTGTTTTCATTCCCAGCCCAATTCAAATAAGTTCTGTGAAAAAACTATGGGGTCAAAATGGTCACAACACCCATAAATGAATTCCTTGAGGGGTGTAGTTTCCAAAATGGGCTCATTTGTGGTGGGTTTCTATTGCTTTGATACCTCTGGGGCTCTGCAAATGCGACATGGCACCCGAAAACCAATCCAGCAAAATCTGTACTCCAAAGAACACACAGCGCTCCTTTCCTTCTGAGCCCTCCCATGGGCCCAAACGGCAGTTTATCACCACAAATGGGGTATTGCCGCACTCAGGACAAATTGGGCAACAAAATGGAGTATTTTATTTCTTGTGAAAATAAGAATTTTTGAGCTAAAATGACATATTATTGGAAAAAATATATATTTTTTTAATTCCCAGCCCAATTCAAATAAGTTCTGTGAAGAAACTATGGAGTCTAAATGGTCACATTACCCATAAATGAATTCCTTGAGGGGTGTAGTTTCCAAAATGGGGTCACTTTTGGTGGGTTTCCATTGCTTTGATACCTCTGAGGCTCTGCAAATGCGACATGGCACCCGAAAACCAATCCAACAAAATCTGGACTCCAACAAACATATAGCGCTCCTTTCCTTCTGAGCCCTCCCATGGGCCCAAACGGCAGTTTATCACCACAAATGGGGTATTGCCACACTAAGGACAAATTGGGCAACAAAATGGGGTATTTTGTTCCCTGTGAAAATAAGAAATTTTGATCACAAATGACATTTTTTGGGAAAAAATGACATTTTTTTCATTTCAGTGCCCAATTCAAATACGTGCTGTGAAAAAACTGTGCGGTCAAAATGGTAACAACAACCCTAAATGAATTCCTTGAGGGGTGTAGTTTCCAAAATGGGGTCACTATTGGGGGATTCCTACTGTTTTGGCACCTCAACACCTCTTCAAACCTGGCATGCTGCCTAAAATATATTCTAATAAAAAAGAGGACTCAAAATGCACTAGGTGCTTCTTTGCTTCTAGGGCTTGTGTTTTAGTCCACGAGCGCACTAGAGACACATGTGGGACATTTCTAAAAACTGCAGAATCTGGACAATACATATTTAGTAGTGTTTCTCTGGTAAAACCTTCTGTGTTACAGAAAAAAAATGAATAAAATTGAAATTCAGCAAGAAAAATGAAATTTGCAAATTTCACCTCCACTTTGCTTTAATTCCTGTGAAATGCCTGAAGGGTTAAAAAACTTTCTAAATGCTGTTTTGAATACTTTGAGGGGTCTAGTTTTTAAAATGGGGTGTTTTATCAGGGTTTCTAATACATAGGCCCCACAAAGCCACTTCAGAACTCAAGAGGTACCTTAAAAAAAAGGCTTTTGAAATTTTCTTAAAAATATGAGAAATTGCTGTTTATGTTCTAAGCCTTGTAACGTCCAAGAAAAATAAAAGAATGTTCAAAAAACGATGCCAATCTAAAGTAGACATATGGGAAATGTGAACTAGTAACTATTTTGGGTGGTATAACCGTCTGTTTTACAAGCAGATGCATTTAAATTCTGAAAAATGCAATTTTTTGAAAATTTTCTCTACATTTTGCAATTTTTCACCAATAAACACATGAAGCCCGATGTGTCACCAGAAAACAATCTCAGAATCGCTTGGGTAGGTTTAAGCATTCCGACGTTATTACCACATAAAGTGAAATATGTCAGATTTCTAAAATGGGCTCTGAGCCTTAAGGCCAAAACTAGGCTGCGTCCTTAAGGGGTTAAGGTTTTAAATGCGACTTCCGCCTCTGGAGTCCATACTTTGGCATTCATACACTTTTTAGCGAGGGTAGAGATGGGGGCTGTGAAAGAAGAGAAGTTGGGAATGAACAGTCTGTAGAAGTTGGCGAATCCCAGGAAGTGTTGTATGGCCCTTAAGCCTTGGGGACGTGGCCACTCCAGGACAGCCTTGACCTTCTCAAGGTCCATTTTGAGACCCTGATCAGAGATAATATAGCCCAGGAAGGGTAGAGACTTCTCTTGGAACACACACTTCTCCAACTTGACGTAAAGATGATTCTCCCTTAATCGAAGCAACACCTGGCGGACATGACTCTGATGAGTCACAAGATCTGGGGAAAAATCAAGATATCATCGAGATGCACCACAACACAGACATAAAGGAGATCGCAAAAAATGTCATTGACAAATTCTCGAAACACTGCGGGGGGTTACACAGGCCGAAGGGCATGACCAAATATTCGTAGTGTCCATCACGTGTGTTAAATGCAATCTTCCACTCGTCACCCTGACGGATCCGGATTAGATTGTAAGCCCCCCGCAGGTCTAGCTTGGAAAAAAAATTCGCCCCCCCGTATGCGATCAAAGAGTTCCGAAATCAACGGCAATGAGTACCTGTTTTTCATCGTTATCAGGTTGAGACCTCGGTAGTCAATGCAGGGTCGAAGGGATCCATCCTTTTTTTTTACAAAGAAAAACCCGGCTCCAGCCGGGGATGAAGACATTCATATAAAGCCCCTCTCCAGATTCTCCTTAACGTAGGCCAACATAAACTGGGTCTCTGGCAAGGAGAGAGGGTATACTCTACCGCGAGGGGGGGACGAATCAGGAACCAAGTCGATAGGACAATCGTATGCTCGATGTGGTGGCAATGTCTCTGCTTCCTTCTTGTTGAAGACATCAGCGAACTGAGAGAAACAACGCTCGTCCAGGCTCTTCAAATACGGAACGGAACAACCGTGCAAACAACTGGAAGTTTCGGGTCTCGGGTCCCTGTTGTTCCCAGATTGGATTCGCTCATGCCAAGGACTTGCCGGCAAGTAGAGATATAATGAAGGCGATCCTGGCTCCGTCTGAAGGGAATGCTCGGGCATGCAGAGTGAAATGGATATGGCATTGATTCAGAAATACCCTGCACGAACTTGCGTCTCCATGGAACCGAGCTGGCACTGGCAGCGAGAACCGAGGGTCCGAACTGGGGCTGCCAGGAAGTGTAGCAGGTGGGTCGATCGGAGGAGTTTGAATAGCTGCTGTGCCATGAAGTTTACTGCCACAAGAAGTTGATCCGGTCGTGCTTGCAGGTCCGCCTGCATGGCTTGGGAGGATGACATGACCTTGAATTGGCCAGCGGGATCCATGGCCTGAGCATACTGTCACGACGCGAGGTGTGGACCCACAGGGCCATACCGCGTAGCGGGGTAGAAGCTGACCAACAAGGTACAAAACAATGTCTATAGTTCAGAACGGGTACCTGAGGCAATGTAGACAGTAGCGGAAGCACGACTTGACTTTCACAGCAGTTGGCACCATGGATGCAGCGAAAGACACGACTTGACTTTCACAGCAGGTGGCACTGTGGATGCGGTGGAAGAGACGACTTGACTTTCACAGCAGGTGGCATCGTGGATGTAGCGGAAGACACGATTTGACTTTCTCAGTAGATACGATAGCACGGGATACAGGGTACAGGCAGCAGGAACGGGTAACACTGGGAACTAGGAAACACTGGGAGACCATTTGCAAGATAAACTTAGGTATACAACAATGCTCAGACGAGGAACAAGTGGACAGAGCCCCTTTTTATTGTCCAGCAGCCATTTGGGCTAATTATTGGTTGGTGTCAGCTGGATGCGTACTGGCCCTTTAAGGCTGTGCACACGCGCGCGCCCTGCAGGAAACAGTCCGAGGACCCGTAAGTGAGTGCCGGCATCTCCCTGGAGGGAGAGGACGCCAAGAAGACAGATGTCCATGGCCGGGGCCGTCAGAGGGTGTATGAACGACGACTCCCGGCCATAGACGTTACAGTGGTGTAGTATAGAGAATCTGTCAGCTCACCTGTGTGTGGTAGTATAGAGGATCTGTCAGCTCGCCTATGTCGTGTAGTATAGAGGACCTGTCAGCTCTCCTGTGTGGTGTAGTATAGAGGATCTGTCAGCTCTATTGTGTTGGGTAGTATAGAGGATCTGTCAGCTCTCCTGTGTGGTGTAGTATAGTGAACCTGCCAGCTCTCCTGTGTGGTGGGGTGTAGAGGATCTGTCAGCTCTCCTGTGTGGTGTAGCAAAGAGGACTGGTCAGCTCTCATGTTTAGTGTACTAAAGAGGACAAGTCAGCACTCTTGTGTGGTGTAGAAAAGTGGATCTGCCAGCTCCCCTGTGTGGTGGAGTATAGAGGATCTGTCAGCTCTCCTGTGAGGTGTAGTAAAAAGGAACTGTCAGCTCCCCTGTTTGGTGTAGTATAGACTATAGAGGTTCTGACATCTCTCCTGTGTGGTATAGTACAAGGGATCTGTCAGCTCTCCTGTGTGGTGTAGTATAGAGGATCTGTCAGCTCTCCTGTGTGGTGTGGTGTGGTGTAGTATAGAGGATCTGTCAGCTCTACTGTGTGGGGTAGTATAGAGGATCTGTCAGCTCTCCTATGTGGTGTAGTATAGGGAACCTTCCAGCTCTCCTGTGTGGTGTAGTATAGAGGATCTGTCAGCTCTCCTGTGTGGTGTAGTAAAAAGGAACTGTCAGCTCTCCTGTTTGGTGTAGTATAGACTATAGAGGTTCTGACGTCCCTCCTATGTGGTGTAGTACAAGGGATCTGTCAGCTCTCCTGTGTGGTGTAGTAAAGAGAACTTGTCAGCTCTCATGTTTAGTGTAGTAAAGAGGACTGGTCAGCTCTCTTGTGTGGTGTAGAAAAGTGTATCTGCCAGCTCTCCTGTGTGGTGGAGTATAGAGGATCTGTCAGCTCTCCTGTGTGGTGAAGTAAAAAGGAACTGTCAGCTCTCCTGTTTGGTGTAGTATAGACTATAGAGGTTCTGACATCTCTCCTTTAGGGTATAGTACAAGGGATCTGTCAGCTCTGCTGTGTGGTGTAGTAAAAAGGACATGTCAGCTCTCTTGTGAGGTGTAGAAAAGAGGATCTGTCAGCTCTCCTGTGTGATGCAGTAAAGAGGATCTGTCAGCTCTCCTGTGTTTGTAGTATAAAGGACCTGTCAGCTCTCCTGTGTGGTGTAGTATAGAGGATCTGTCAGCTCTACTGTGTATTGTAGTATAGAGGATCTGTCAGCTCTCCTGTGTGGTGTAGTATAGAGGGTCTGTCAGCTCTCCTGCTTAGAATATTCTAAAGGACCTGTCAGCTCTTCTGTGTGATGCAGTAAAGAGGGTCTGTCAGCTCTCCAGTGTGTTGTAGTATAGAGGACCTGTCAGCTCTCCTGTATGGTGTAGTAAAGAGAATCTGTCAGCTCTCCTGTGTGGTGTGGTGTAGTATAGAGGATCTGTCAGCTCTACTGTGCATTGTAGTATAGAGGATCTGTCAGCTCTCCTGTGTGGTGTAGTATAGAAGAGCTGTCAGCTCTCTTGTGTGGTGTAGTATAGAGGAGATGTCAGCTCTATTGTGTGGTGTAGTAAAGCGGACCTGTCTGCTCTCCTGTTTAGTGTAGTATAGAGGATATGTCAGCTCTCCTGTGTGGTGTAGTATAGAGTATCTGTCAGCTCAACTGTGTTGTGTAGTTGTTAAGGATCTGCCAGGCACAGCTTCTGTATCCACGCCCATAGGTAATCAGTCTGCACCTGCTTCCATGTCTGTGAGACTGACTCCATCTTCCACCACTCAGGATGGCAGGCTTAGGAGTGGGAGAGCCTATCACAGCCTGACCAGACGGAGCTAGCTCCCGCCCTCTGTCTATTTATACCTGCCTTTCCTGTTCCTCCTTGCTTGTGATTCTTGTTTTGTTTCCTGGCCCTGCTGCAGCTTCTTTAACCATTTGACCCTGCTTCATATTGGCCCTGGCTTACTGACTACTCTCCTGCTCTGCGTTTGGTACCTCGTACACTCCTGGTTTGACTCGGCTTGTTCACTACTCTCCTGCTCTGCGTTTGGTACCTCATACACTCCTCGTTTGACTGGGCTCGTTCACCACTCTTGTTGCTCACGGAGTTGCCGTGGGCAACTGCCCTTTTCCCTTGCTTCTGTGTACCCTTGTCTGTTTGTCTGTCGGGCACTTATTGAGCATAGGGACCGTCGCCCAGTTGTACCCCGTCGCCTAGGGTTGGGTCGTTGCAAGTAGGCAGGGACTGAGTGGCGGGTAGATTAGGGCTCACTTGTCTGTTTCCTTACCCCCATCATTACATAATCACAAGCCCATATACCTACTCTACCCTGGTCCCTCACACTACTATGGACCCCCTTGAGACCCTGGTTCAGCAAATGCAGGGTCTCTCCCTACAGGTCCAGGCCCTGGCTCAGAGAGTCAACCAGCCTAATGCTACCATGGTAGTGCCCCTCACCTCACCTCTTGAACCCCACCTCAAGTTGCCTGACCGGTTCTCAGTGTACCGGAAGACTTTTCTCTCCTTTCGGGAGAGTTGTAGGCTCTATTTTTGTTTAAAGCCCCACTCCTCAGGTTCTGAGAGCCAGCGGGTGGGTATAATTATGTCCCGGCTCCAGGAAGGGCCCCAAGAATGGGCCTTCTCCTTGGCTCCTGACGCCCCTGAACTTTCCTCCGTTGATCTTTTCTTTTCTGCTCTCGGACTCATTTATGACGAGACTGACAGGACTGCCTTTGACGAGAGTCAGCTGGTGACCTTACGTCAGGGTAAGAGACCTGTTGAGGAGTATTGCTCTAACTTTAAAAAGTGGTGCGTAGCGTCTCGGTGGAATGACCCTGCCTTAAGGTGCCAGTTTAGGTTTGGTCTGTCGAACACCCTGAAAGACCTGCTAGTTAGCTATCCCTCTTCTGACTCCCTAGACCAGGTTATGGCTTTAGCGGTACGACTTGACCGACGTCTCAGGGAACGACAACGTGAACGTTTTTGTGTTTTCTCCTCTGACTCCTCCATGATGCAGGTTCCGTTGCTTCGTTCTTCCACGGAAGACTCGGAGGTACCTATGCAACTCGGGGCCTCCGTGTCCCCCCAACAACGTAAAGAGTTCCGCAGGAAGAATAAGCAGCCGGAAAACTTCCGCGCCTAAGTGATCATCGGGGAGGTCACTTGGGCGCACAGGTATTTCCCGTAAATATGAAACGTAATAAAATCTTGCTTCCCTTTCAGGTCTCTTTTGGTGGTAGGTCTGCTACCGGTAGTGCCTTCGTGGATTCAGGGTCGTCTGCTAATATCATGTCTGTGGAATTTGCTATGACTCTAGCTATTCCTTTGATTGATTTGCCTAAACCTGTCCCGGTAGTGGGTATCGACTCCACTCCTCTTGCTAATGGTTATTTTACACAGCATACCCCTGTTTTTGAACTCCTTGTTGGCTCCATGCATTTGGAGCAGTGCTCTGTACTGTTGATGCAGGGATTATCGTCCGATTTGGTTTTAGGCCTTCCCTGGTTGCAGTTGCATAATCCCACGTTTGACTGGAATACTGGGGATCTTACCAAATGGGGTAATGAATGCTTGACGTCATGTTTTTGTGTTAATTCTATTTCTCCCCTGAGGAGGTGAACACGCTATCTGAGTTTGTTCAGGACTTCGCTAATGTTTTCTCTAAGGAGGCCTCCGAAGTGTTACCTCCTCATAGAGAATACGATTGCGCTATCGATTTGGTACCAGGAGCTAAACTCCCTAAGGGTAGGATATTTAATCTCTCTTGTCCCGAACGTGAAGCCATGAGAGAGTATATCCAGGAATGCCTGGCCAAGGGTTACATTCGCCCCTCTACTTCTCCGGTAGGTGCTGGCTTCTTCTTCGTAGGGAAGAAGGATGGTGGTCTTAGGCCATGCATTGACTACCGTAACTTGAATTAGGTCACTGTAAGGAACCAGTATCCCCTTTCTTTGATTCCTGATCTCTTTAATCAGGTTCAGGGGGCCCAATGGTTCTCTAAGTTTGATCTACGGGGGGCGTATAACCTTATCCGCATCAAAGAGGGGGATGAGTGGAAGACTGCGTTTAACACGCCCGAAAGTCATTTCGAATACCTCGTCATGCCCTTTGGGTTGTGTAATGCTCCCGCGGTCTTCCAGAATTTCATAAATGAGATTTTAAGAGATTACCTGGGGGTATTTCTTGTAGTGTACCTTGATGACATACTTGTGTTTTCCAAGGACTGGTCCTCCCACATTGAGAATGTCAGGAAGGTGCTCCAGGTCCTTCGGTAAAACAAACTGTTTGTGAAGACCGAAATATTTTTGTTTGGGGTGCTGGAGATACCATTTTTGGGTCAAATCCTCACTCCTCATGAATTCCGCATGGTCCCCACCAAGGTCCAGGCTGTGGCGGAATGGGTCCAACCTGCCGCCCTGAAGGCGTTATAGTGCTTCTTGGGGTTCGCTAATTATTACAGGAGATTTATTGCTAACTTCTCGGTCATCGCTAAGCCTCTTACGGACCTCACTCGCAAGGGTGCTGATCTCCTCCGCTGGCCTCCTGAGGCTGTCCAGGCTTTTGAGGTCCTTAAGAAGTGCTTTATCTCGGCCCCGGTGTTGGTTCAGCCATTTATCGTGGAGGTTGACGCGTCCGAGGTGGGAGTGGGGGCTGTCTTGTACCAGGTCCCTCACCCATCTCCGTCCCTGTGCCTACTTCTCCAGTAAGTTTTCGCCCACTGAGAGTAACTATGATATTGGCAACCGTGAACTCTTAGCCATTAAATGGGCATTTGAAGAGTGGCGCCACTTCCTGGAGGGTGCTAGGCACCAGGTAACGTCCTTACCGACCACAAGAATCTTGTTTTCCTCATACACTCCTCGTTTGACTCGGCTCGTTCACCACTCTTGTTGCTCACGGTGTTGCCGTGGGCAACTGCCCTTTTCCCTTGCTTCTGTGTACCCTTGTCTGTTTGTCTGTCGGGCACTTATTGAGCGTAGGGACCGTCGCCCAGTTGTACCCCGTCGCCTAGGGCGGTTCGTTGCAAGTAGGCAGGGACTGAGTGGCGGGTAGATTAGGGCTCACTTGTCTGTTTCCTTACCCCCATCATTACAGCAGTATAGAGCATCTGTCAGCTCTCCGGTGTAGTGTAGAGGATTTGTCAGCTCTTCTGTTTTGTGTGGTGTAGTATAGAGGATCTGTCAGCTTTCCTGTGTGGTGTAGTATAGAGGAGCTGTCATCTCTCCTGTTTGGTGTAGTATAGAGGAGCTGTGAGCTCTCCTGTGTGGTGTAGTATAGAGGATCTCTCAGCTCTGTTGTGTGATGTAGTATAGAGGAGCTGTCAGCTTTCCTGTCTGGTGTAGTATACAGGATGTAAGCTCTCCTGTGTGGTGTAGTATAGAGGACCTGCTAGCTCTCTTGTGTGGTGTAGTATAGAGGAGATGTCAGCTCTATTGTGTGGTGTAGTATATAGGAGCTGTCATCTCTCCTGTGTGGTGTAATATAGAGGATCTGTCAGCTCTCCTGTGTTGTGTAGTATAGAGGAGTTGTCAGCTCTCCGGTGTAGTGTAGAGGATCTGTCAGCTCTCCTGTGTGGTGTAGTATAGAGGAGCTGTCAGCTCTCCTGTGTGGTGTAGTATAGAGGATCTGGCAGTTCTCCTGTGTGGTGTAGTATAGAGGATCTGTCAGCTCTCTTGTGTGGTGTAGTAGAGAGGATGTGTCAGCTCTCCTGTGTGGTGTAGTAAAGAGGAGCTGTCATTTCTCCTGTGTGGTGTAGTATAAAGGATCTGTCAGATCTCCTGTGTGGTGTAGTATAGAGGATGTGTCAGCTCTCCTGTGTGGTGTAGTATAGAGGAGCTGTCAGCTCTCCTGTGTGGTGTAGTATAGAGGAGTTGTCAGCTCTCCTGTGTGGTGTAGTATAGAGGAGCTGTCATTTCTCCTGTGTGGTGTAGTATAAAGGATCTGTCAGATCTCCTGTGTGGTGTAGTATAGAGGAGCTGTCAGCTCTCCTGTGTGGTGTAGTATAGAGGAGCTGTCAGCTCTCATGTGTGGTGTGGTGTAGTATAGAGGATGTGTCAGCTCTCCTGTGTGGTGTAGTATAGAGGAGCTGTCAGCTCTCCTGTGTGGTGTAGTATAGAGGAGTTGTCAGCTCTCCTGTGTGGTGTAGTAGAGAGGATCTGTCAGCTCTCCTGTGTGGTGTAGTATAGAGGACCTGTCAGCTCTCCTGTGTGGTGTAGTATAGAGGAGCTGTCAGTTCTCCTGTGTGGTGTAGTATAGAGGATCTGTCATTTCTCCTGTGTGGTGTAGTATAGAGGATCTGTCAGCTCTCCTGTGTTGTGGTGGTGCGGTGTGTAGCATTGTAGAGATGTGGTGTGCAGCATTGTGGAGGGGTAGTGTGTAGTATTGTGTAGGTACGGGGTGCAGCATGGTCGAGGTTTGGTGTGCAACATTGTGGAGGTGCAGTGTGCAGTATTCTGGAGGTGCAGTGTGCATCATTGTGGAGGTGCACTCTGCAGCATTGTTGAGGTTCGGTGTGCAGCACTGTGGAGGTGTAGTATGCAGCATTGTGTAGGTGCAGTATGAGGCAGTGAAGAAGACTGCGCTGTTGCTGCTGTGTCCTGGATGCTCCTGGTGAATTGTCTCCCTGACCGACACTTGGATTATGTGTTTTGTTGTGTCTTAAAGAGATATACCAACATTGCCACCAGTACCCTCATTAATAAAGAGTTATTTCATACTTTTGAACCTGTGAGATACAACTGACAGTGTATAAGCATCTTGAAGTAGCTTCTACTCCCAACCTGTGGATATGCTGTCAGGGGAAAACGCATTATTTTTAAAGAGAGATTTCCAATGAGGAAGGTGCTAGAATGTCTTCTGGCATTTTAAGGACAGTCCTGGAATTTATGGACAATATATTACCCTGGTTAATGCCTACTATTCCCTTCATACAGTCATAGTGTTACATAATGAAATGCTGCCTGCCGTCACCACTAGGGGGAGCTTACTGCATAGGGATTTACACAGCTCCCATTGATCTCAATAATAAAACAGTATGCAGTGAGCTCCCCGTAGTGGCAGCAGAAATAATATTATTATTTAACTTAGCTTCTCATGAACAGCTCAAAGTGTTGTTTCCAAGGTGTGGCCAAATACAGCGCTGTCTTGTATTATGAGTTGCGCGCCTTTGAATAAATTAGGCTCATCTCCGGCGATCCGTGAGAGATAAACGTCAAAATGACGCTAGTTCGTAGCTGCGATATAATTTACACCTATAGTTGACACTCTCTGCTAAGCTCTGCCCATTTTGTTTAGAAAAGGGCTGTGAGTGGCATAAAAGTCCCATTTTTTTCCAAAATCCAGACTTTTGTGCAGTTTCACGCCTTTTCTACGCCAGAAAACTGGCATAGAACTAGTAATAAATCACCCACCTAAAATTTAAATAAAGAACAAAGTTAGACATCTGCCACAATTCAAATTGATAAACCAATAATGTCTTATTTACGGTTTTACATAGGACTGCAGGTAAACCTACCTTAACACAATATAAAAACAATGCACTCTGAAAGAATAAAATAACAAAATTCAGGTCTGCTACATCTGAACCTACTGCAGTAAAAAGTTAAATAAGGGCATGTAAAGACGGGATCCGGGGTTCAGGATAATTGGTCCATTTAGTATTAGGTGCAGAACAACTTTTCCCATCATTCCGGTGAGTAATACTCAGTGATTTCCAGCATACAGCACATTATACATATACCTAGACTATAATTAGGAATAATTCTACCCCTGACTTCACGTCTGTCTCTGACGTTTAGGACTAAAGGAAAACATGTTAGGAATTATTTCTAGTGCTTTATAAATGGGGATGAGATGAGAACTGAGACAAGAGTGATTTACTTACCGTGTGGCGGTTTACATTGATTGCGCTCATTAGTAATGGCTGTGGCATCACTGTGTCAATATGGCGGGTGTCAAACTCATTAATGGGGCTGACAATCGCCTCATTCTGCATGTAACTGTGGGGACGTATAGCTCAGTAACAAATTCCAAGTCCAGGCCATGATATGTTTTAATTTCGGTAATGGTTTGCTCAGCAAATAAGTTCTAGTGTAAATCAGGGCCTGGAAGGAGAAGAGTTAGGGCTAGTTCACATGATGGATTTTGCATGGCGGTTCCCACTACAAAATCCCCCGGGGAACTATTCCTCCCTCCCATTGACATCCCAATGATCAGTTAGCGGGAAAAAGAAGCGCCCGACTCCCATTGAAATTAATAGGAGGCGGAATTTTGTGTCAGGATCAGCGGCGGATTCCGCCGCAAAATTTCCTCCGTGTGAACATAACATAGCCAGGGGCGTAGCTAGGGGGGGCAGGCGGGGCACTATAATTGTACCTGTGTCGCAAGGACACAGGTAAAATTAGAAGCAATGAATGACCGGGCACGTTCCGTGCCCGGCCATTCAGCGCCTTTCCACGAATGAAGCGACTGGTACCTTTTGTACCAGTGAAGCTTCCGTTGATGAAAGGCGCTGACTGACTGACAGGGAAAGTCATCCTGCCCAGCCAATCAGCTCCTTTCATAGACGCTGCATTCAACCCCCTGGAGACCAGCGCAGAAGAGAGCAGGTCTCCGTGGCTGCCGGACGGCGTGGGAGCGGGAATAAGGTGAGTTTGAATAGTTTATCTACGGGGGGTGTCTATCTGCAGGGGGACTATATCTACAGGGGTGGGCTATATACAGGGGGACTATATCTACAGGGGGTGGGCTATATACAGGGGGACTATATCTACAGGGGGTGGGCTATATACAGGGGGACTATATCTACAGGGGGTGGGCTATATACAGGGGGACTATATCTACAGGGGGTGGGCTATATACAGGGGGACTATATCTACAGGGGTAGGCTATATACAGGGGGACTATATCTACAGGGGGGCTATATCTACAGGGGGCTATATCTACAGGGGGGCTATATACAGGGGTACTATATCTACAGGGGGTGGGCTATATACAGGGGGACTATATCTACAGGGGGTGGGCTATATACACGGGGACTATATCTACAGCGGTGGGCTATATACAGGGGGACTATATCTACAGGGGGTGGGCTATATACAGGGGGACTATATCTACAGGGGGTGGGCTATATACAGGGGGACTATATCTACAGGGGGGCTATATCTACAGGGGGCTATATCTACAGGGGGGGCTATATACTGGGGTGGGCTATCTATGGAGCACCATATACAGGGGTGGGCTATAACTACAGGGGGGGCTATATAGTATATAGCCCCCTGTAGATATAGCCCACCCCTGTATATGGTGCTCCATAGATAGCCCACCCCAGTATATAGCTCCCCTGAAGATATAGCCCCTCTGTATATAGCCCAGCCCTGTATATAGCCCACCCCTGTAGATATAGCCCCCCTGTAGATATAGCCCCCCTGTAGATATAGCCCGGCCCTGTATATAGCCCAGCCCTGTATATAGCCCAGCCCTGTATATAGCCCACCCCTGTAGATATGGTCCCCCTGTAGATATGGTCCCCCTGTAGATATGGTCCCCCTGTAGATTTAGTCCCCCTGTAGATATAGCCCACCCCTGTATATAGTATCCCACAAATAGCTCCCCCTATAGTGCTCCACAGAAAGCCCACCCCTGTATATAGCCCCCTTTTACATACAGTCCACCCCTGTATATAGTGCTCCACAGATAGCCCACCCCTGTATAATCTAGTGGAGCACTATACACAGGGGTGGACTATATGTACAAGGGGGCTATATACAGGGGTGGGCTATCTGTGAAACACTATATACAGGGGTGGACTATATGTGGAGCACTATATACAGGGGTGGGCTATATCTACAGGGGGCTATATACAAGGGTGGACTATATGTACAAGGGGGCTATATACAGGGGTGGGCTATCTGTAGAGCACTATATACAGAGGTGGGCTATCTGTAGAGCACTATAGGGGGAGTTATTTGTGGGACACTATATACAGGGGTGGGCTATATGGGGGCACTATCTACAGGGGGCTCTATGGCAGGCACTATCTACAGGGGTCATGGTGTGTGTGGGACACGGTGTATGGTGCTATTATAATTAGAGGTGCAGTGTATGGCGCTATTATATTTAGGGGTGTAGTGTGTGGTATAATGATAACTTTATATTTATTTATAGGTGCAGAAATGTTGGTAAAGTGAGAAGCTGAAGACATGTGAGCGGCAAACTGCCGAAATGGGCTGTCCCCGGGAGAAGTCGTCATAGAGGTCTGGACCGGATGGAGAAAAATAACTATAATCTGAGACGTCACCGGTGAGTCACTTAATGTAAATGTTTATTCTGCCTCTAATCAGTAATGTAGTCACTGTATGATCTGCAGCGAGATGATGGGTGGTATGATTATAATATGATTTATTTTTTGTGAAAATACATCTCCCAGCATATCCTTACCATTGTTCAGGCTATGCTGGGAGCTGTAGTTTTACGCCGTACACACCTATACGGCAGGGGTTGCACTAAATTGAGCTGTATTTGTTCTGGGGCTGTATTTATGTACCGAGCTTGGTTCTTGTGTTGTGTATAGAACCATATTGCTTGTAAAATGTACAAATGTTTTTATGCTTACGTTACATAAAAAGAAATTACACGTCGATTGGTAGAGAAAACAAACACGGCGAGGGGGAAGGAGATGTCGGGAAAGAGGTTGCGGGGGGGGGGCGCCAAACTGAATCTTTGCCCCGGGTGCTGGGAGGGGCTGGTGATGATCCAGCTGTCGTGGTCCATGTCGGTACCAACGACAGAATAAATGGTAGGTGGAGGAGCCTTAAGAATAATTTTAAAGAACTAGGCTACAAGCTGAAGGGAAGGACCTCCAAGGTTGTATTCTCAGGAATACTGCCTGTGCCATGCGCATCACAGGAAAGACAGCGGGAGCTTAGGGAGTTAAATGCATGGCTGAAGTCTTGGTGTAGAGGAGAAGGATTTGGGTTCCTAGAGCACTGGGCTGACTTTTCATTGGGGTACAAACTGTATTCTGCAGATGATTTGCACCTAAATGGAAGGGGGTCCGCTGTGCTGGGGGAGAGAATTCTAGCTGGGGTGGCGGAGTATTTAAACTAGGGCTGAGGAGGGAGGTCAATGTAGAAAAAAAAGGGGTAGCCAGGTTAGAGAGGGGTCAGACTATATTGGTGGGGGGAGAAACAGAATGTGGGGAGAGGACTAGACAACAAGATAAGGAGATCCTTTCGTTACAAAACATCAGTGTAAATAAAAAGGACCGATTAATGTCAAATCACATTTCTGATAATAAAAGTGAAAAACTGACAGGCAAGTTAAAGTGTATGTTCACAAATGCCAGAAGTCTAGCAAGCAAAATGGGGGAGCTGGAGGCCTTGATACTGGAAGAAAATATAGATATAGTTGGTGTTGCTGAAACATGGCTGGACTCTTCACATGACTGGGCTGTAAATCTACAGGGTTTTACACTTTTTCGTAAAGACAGGACAAATAGGAAAGGTGGTGGTGTATGTCTGTATGTGAGAAGTGATATGAAGGCGAGTGTGAAAGAGACAATAGTGGGTGAAGACTGTGAGGAGGTTGAAACCTTGTGGGTGGAACTAGAAAGGGAGGTAAACACTGAAAAAATTACTTTTGGTGTAATCTATAGACCCCCCAATATAACTGAGGAGATGGAAGGTCAGATATATAAACAGATGGAGCGGGCTGCACAGGCGGGTACTGTAGTGATAATGGGAGATTTTAATTTCCGGGATATTAATTGGTGTCATGGTTCGGCTTCAACTGCAAAGGGGAGACATTTCCTCAACCTGTTGCAGGAAAATTTTATGGGCCAGTTTGTGGAAGACCCGACTAGAGGTGAAGCTCTGTTGGATCTGGTCATTTCTAATAATGCAGATCTTGTTGGGAATGTCAATGTTCGTGAAAACCTCGGTAACAGTGATCATAATATAGTTACATTTTACCTATACTGTAAAAAACAAACGCAGGCTGGGAGGGCAAAAACATTTAATTTTAAGAAAGCCAATTTCCCCAGGATGAGGGCTGCAATTCAGGATATAGACTGGGAAGAACTAATGTCAAACAATGGAACAAATGATCAAATTTATTCCTACAGGTAATAAGTATAAACGACTCAAATTAAACCCCACATGGCTTACACCTTCTGTGAAAGGGGCAATACATGACAAAAAAAGGGCATTTAAAAAATACAAATCTGAGGGTACAGCTGTAGCCTTTGTAAAATATAAAGAGCTTAATAAAATCTGTAAAAATGTAATAAAATTAGCAAAAATACAAAATGAAAGGCAGGTGGCCAAGGATAGTAAAACAAATCCTAAAAAATTCTTCAAGCATATAAATGCAAAAAAGCCAAGGTCTGAACATGTAGGACCCCTAGATAATGGTAATGGGGAGTTGATCACAGGGGATCAAGAGAAGGCAGAGTTACTAAATGGGTTCTTTAGCTCTGTATATACAACAGAAGAAAGAGCAGCTGATGTAGCCGGTGCCAGTGCTGTTAATATATCAGTTGATATACTGAATTGGATGAATGTAGAGATGGTCCAAGCTAAATTAAATAAAATAAATGTGCACAAAGCTCCGGGACCAGATGGGTTACACCCTAGAATTCTTAAAGAGCTTAGTTCAGTTATTTCTGTCCCCCTTTTCATAATATTCAGAGAATCTCTAGTGACTGGTATAGTGCCAAGGGACTGGCGCAGGGCAAATGTGGTGCCTATTTTCAAAAAGGGCTCTAGGTCTTCCCCGGGTAATTATAGACCAGTAAGCTTAACATCCATCGTGGGGAAAATGTTTGAGGGGCTATTGAGGGACTATATACAGGATTATGTGACAATAAATAGCATTATAAGTGACAGCCAGCACGGTTTTACTAAGGACAGAAGTTGTCAAACTAACCTAATCTGTTTTTATGAAGAGGTGAGCAGAAGTCTAGACAGAGGGGCCGCTGTGGATTTAGTGTTTTTGGACTTTGCAAAGGCATTTGACACTGTCCCCCATAGACGCCTAATGGGTAAATTAAGGACTATAGGTTTAGAAAATATAGTTTGTAATTGGATTGAGAATTGGCTCAAGGACCGTATCCAGAGAGTTGTGGTCAATGATTCCTTCTCTGAATGGTCACCGGTTATAAGTGGTGTACCCCAGGGTTCAGTGCTGGGACCACTATTATTCAACTAATTTATTAATGATATAGAGGATGGGATTAATAGCACTATTTCTATTATTGCAGATGACACCAAACTATGTAGTAATGTTCAGTCTATGGAAGATGTTCATGAATTACAGGCAGATTTAAACAAACTAAGTGTTTGGGCGTCCACTTGGCAAATGAAGTTTAATGTAGATAAATGTAAAGTTATGCATCTTGGTACCAACAACCTGCATGCATCATATGTCCTAGGGGGCGCTACACTGGCGGATTCACTTGTTGAGAAGGATCTGGGTGTACTTGTAAATCATAAACTCAATAACAGCATGCAGTGTCAATCAGCTGCTTCAAAGGCCAGCAGGATATTGTCGTGTATTAAAAGAGGCATGGACTCGCGGGACAGAGATGTAATATTGCCACTTTACAAAGCATTAGTGAGGCCTCATCTAGAATATGCAGTTCAGTTCTGGGCTCCAGTTCATAGAAAGGGTGCCCTGGAGTTGGAAAAAATACAAAGAAGAGCCACGAAGCTAATAAGGGGCATGGAGAATTTAAGTTATGAGGAAAGATTGAAAGAATTAAACCTATTTAGCCTTGAAAAAAGAAGACTAAGGGGGGACATGATTAACTTATATAAATATATTAATGGCACATACAAAAAATATGGTGAAATCCTGTTCCTTGTAAAACCCCCTCAAAAAACAAGGGGGCACTCCCTCCGTCTGGAGAAAAAAAGGTTCAAGCTGCAGAGGCGACAAGGCTTCTTTACAGTGAGAACTGTGAATCTATGGAATAGCCTACCGCAGGAGCTGGTCGCAGCAGGGACAGTAGATGGCTTTAAAAAATGGTTAGATAATCTCCTAGAACAAAAAAATATTAGCTCCTATGTGTAGAAATTTTTCCTTCCCTTTTCCCTTCCCTTGGTTGAACTTGATGGACATGTGTCTTTTTTCAGCCGTACTAACTATGTAACTATGTAACTATGTAACTATGTAACTATGTGCTGGAGAACCTAGCTACGCCTCTGCCATAGCAAAGTCACCTTGTCTATGCGGCGTCCTCCATGTATGTTTTCTTCTTACTCCTTCTATGACCTCTCTCCAAATTTGTGCTTAACTTCCCTCCGTAGAAATTTTTCGGATTTTCATTTTTGCTTTTTCTTCCCCGCCTACAAAAGCCATGACGTTTTTATTTTTCCGTCGATAAAGCCATATGAGGGCTTGTTTTTTGAGGGCTTTATTTATTTTTTGCCTTTAAATTATGTTCATTTCTGTTTTTTTACATTGTTTTGGAGGAAAATGTTTTTTGTTTTTTTTACTTTTAATATTTTTGTACATATTTATATATATAGGAATACAAAGACGGTAGACCGGAAGGTCTTTATTATGCCCCCAGGCTACCATGAAATCTATTGGCACCGATGCAATACGTTTCCACTGCTCCAGAGTCCAGTGGCGGCGGCTATGCACCACTCCATCCGACGCTTGGCATTGCGCTTGGTGATGTAAAGCTGGCATGCAGCTGCTCGGCACCCACGTCCTGAAGCTATCTGGAAAAAAGTTTTTGTGCGGATGTTAATGCCAAAGGAGGTTTGGAGCACTACAGTTATTAACCCCTTCCCGCTCCTGGACGTACTATTAGGTCATGGTAGCTGTATCGTTCACGCTCCATGACCTAATAGTACGTCTCGGGAGTAACGGTCATTTCGGTCATCTTCCCGACTCATGCAGGTGCTGTGACAGCTGCTGTCTCGTACAGCAGCTGTCACAGCTCCTACAGCGGGGACCGATCGCTGTGTCCCCGCTGATTAACCCCTTAAAAGCCGCGTTCAATAGAGATCGCGGCTTTTTAGGAGTCAAGCTGCCATCGCCGGCCTGCTACACGATAGCGGCCAGCGATGGTGACTATGGCAACCGGACACCAAACAATGGCGTCCGGCTATGCCATCGACAAAGTCAGGACCCACTATGCTTGCTGTCAGTGAGTAGCTGACAGTTCTAATACACTGCACTACGCATGTAGTGCAGTGTATTAGATTAGCGATCAGGGCCTCCTGCCCTCAAGTCCCCTAGTGGGACAAAGTAATAAAGTAAAAAAAAAGTAAAAAAAAGATGTGTAAAAATAAGAAAATAAAAGTTTTAAAAGTAATAAAAGTAAAAGTCCCCCTTTTTCCCTTATCAGTCATTTATTATTAATAAAAATATATAAACAAACAAATAAACTATACATAATTGGTATCGCCGTGTCCGTAACGGCCTGAACTACAGAATGATTTCGTTATTTATCCCGCACGGTGAATGCCGTAAAAGAAAATAATAATAAACCGTACCAGAATCACAATTGTTTGGTCACTTCACCTCCCAAAAAATGGAATAAAAAGAGATCAAAAAGTCGCATGTACCTAAAAATGGTACTGATCGAAACTAAAGTTCGTTACGCAAAAAATAAGTCCTCGCACGGCTTTATTGATGTAAAAACAAAAAAGTTCTGGCGCTTAGAATAAGGTAACACAAAAAGTACATGATTTTTTTCAAAACTTATTTTATTGTGCAAACGCCATAAGACATAAAAAAAACTATAAACATCTGGTATCGCCGTAATCGTAACGCTCCGCAGAATAAAGTGAATATGTCATTTATAGCGCACGGTGAATGCTGTAAAAAAAATAGAATAAAAAAACAATAGTAGAATTGCTGTTTTTTAGTCACCGCGCCACCTAAAAATAAAATAAAAACTGATCAAAAAGCCGCATGCACCCCAAGAAAACTACAATGAATTCCTCAAGGTGTCTAGTTTTCAAAATGGGGGCACTTTTGGGGGGTTTCCACTGTTTTGGCACCACAAGACCTCTTCAAACCGGACATGGTGCCTAATAAAAAGGAGGGCTCAAAATCCACTAGTTGCTCCTTTGCTTCGGAGGCCGGTGCTTCAGTCCATTACCGCACTAGGGCCACATGTGGGATATTTCTCAAAACTGCAGAATCTGGGCAATAAGTATTGAGTTGCGTTTCTCTGATAAAACCTTTTGTGTTATAAAAAAAATGGTATAAAGAGGATTTTCTGACAAAAAAAATATGTAAATTTCACCTCTACTTTGCTCTAAATTTCTGTGAAACACCTAAAGGGTTCATAAACTTTCTAAATGCTGTTGTGAATACTTTGAGGGGTCTAGTTTCTAAAATGGGGTATTTCATAGGGGTTTCTAATATATGGGCCCCTCAAAGCAACTTCAGAACTGAACTGTAACCTAAAAAAATAAATAAATTAGGCAATACTTCGCTTCTTACATTATACTGATAATGAGCCGTGCCCACCCCGAGATGACCCCAGTTTTGACCGTTTGTATAAACGGAGACCCCTATTAGACCGTTTCAGTGCCCGGTTTTCCCAGCATTCACCCCCGAGAAGTGTATTTCTATTGATGAGTCCTTGGTACATTTTAAAGGGAGGGTTCAATTCCGCCAGTACCTGCCGGGTAAGAGGGCAAGGTATGGCGTAAAGATGTATAAGCTGTGCGAGAGTGCATCCGGGTATACCTACAGATTTAGGATATATGAAGGGAAGGACACCAGTACTCAGCCCCCAGAATGCCCCCCCTTACTGGGAGTTAATGCAAAAATTGTGCAGGATTTGGTGCACCCACTGCTGGACCAGGGTTACCACCTCTACCTGGATAATTTTTATACCAGCGTCCCACTCTTCAACTGCCTCGCTTCCAGTCCTGCGGCATGCGGCACTGCTAGAAAAAATCTGAGAGGCCTCCCTAAGACTCTGCTTGGGCAAACAAGAAGGGGTGAGAGCAGGGCACATTCAAGCGGCAACATATTGTGTGTCAAGTACAAGGACAAGAGAGATGTCACACCAGTACCCATGTACCTGTACGAGGTACCAGTACAGAGACCCCCAAACCAGACTGCATCCTGGACTACAATAGGTACATGGGAGGGGTGGACTTGTCAGATCAAGTCCTAAAGCCCTACAGCACCATGCGGTGTGGTATAAGAAGCTGGCCGGGCACATCATACAGATGGCTTTGTACAATGTTTACGTGCTACGTCGATGTGCAGGCCAGACGGGAACTTTCCTGGAATTTCAAGAGGTGATTATCAAGAACCTAATCTTTAGGGACCAAGAAGGGCGATGGGGCAGCCAGTAATTCTGGAAGCGGGGCCACACGCATCGTACCAGGGCAACACTTTCCAGGAGAAGTTCCCCAAACTGGCAAGAAGGGAAAAAGTCAAAAGAGGTGCAAAGTCTGCTATAAGAGGGCGATAAGGGAGGACACAATATATCAATGTGACACGTGTCCCGAAAAACCAGAGCTCTGTATGAAAGAGTGTTTTAAAATTTACCACACATCCCTTGGTTTATAATTTACCACAATTTTACTTACCCTGATGTACTCCGCACAGCTTATCCCCCCTCGTCTTTCCCCTCTGGGCCCTGCTGCGTGCCCAGGCAGCTGATAACAGCCACATGTAGGGTATTGCCGTACCCAGGAGAACCCACATTACAGTTTAAGGGGTGTATGTCTCCGGTCAAAATGCTCACTAAACCTCTAGATGAATGCCTTAAGGGTGTAGTTTTTAAAACGGGGTCACTTCTTGCGGGTTTCAACTGTACTGGTACCTCAGGGGCTTCTGCATACATGACTTTGCACCAGAAAATCCCCAGTAGGCCAAATGGTGGTCCTTTCCTTCTGAGCCCTCCCATGGGCCCAAACGGCAGTTTATCACCACAAATGGGGTATTGCGGCACTCAGGACAAATTGGGCAACAGAATGGGGTATTTTATTTCTTGTGAAAATAAGAAATTTTCAGCCAAAACTACATATTATTGGAAAAAATTTATTTTATTTTAATTCCCAGCCCAATTCAAATAAGTTCTGTGAAAAAACTATGGGGTCAAAATGGTCACAACACCCATAGTTGAATTCCTTGAGGGGTGTAGTTTCCAAAATGTGGTCATTTCTGGTTGGTTTCCATTGCTTTGATACCTCTGAGGCTCTGCAAATGCGACATGGCACCCGAAAACCAATCCAGCAAAATCTGGACTCCAAAGAACAACTAGCGCTCCTTTCCTTCTGAGCCCTCCCATGGGCCCAAGCGGCAGTTTATCACCACAAATGGGGTATTGCCGCACTAAGGACAAATTGGGCAACAAAATGGGGTATTTTGTTCCCTGTGAAAATAAGAAATTTTGATCACAAATTAAATTTTATTGGAAAAAATGTCATTTTTTTAATTTCACAGCCCAATTCAAATAGGTGCTGTGAAAAAACTGTAACAACAACCATGAATTAATTCTTTGAGGGGTGTAGTTTCCAAAATGGGGTCACTATTGGGGGATTCCTACTGTTTTGGCACCTCAACACCTCTTCAAACCTGACATGCTGCCTAAAATATATTCTAATAAAAAAAGAGGCCTCAAAATGCTCTAGGTGCTTCTTTGCTTCTAAGGCTTGTGTTTTAGTCCACGAGCGCACTAGAGCCACATGTGGGACATTTCTAAAAACTGCAGAATCTGGACAATACATATTTAGTAGTATTTCTCTGGTAAAACCTTCTGTGTTACAGAGAAAAATATTTAATAAAATTGAAATTCAGCAAGAAAAATGAAATTTGCAAATTTCACCACCACATTGCTTTCATTCCTGTGAAATGCCTGAAGGGTTAAAAAACGTTCTAAATGCTGTTTTCAATACTTTGAGGGGTCTAGTTTTTAAAATGTGGTGTTTTATCAGGGTTTCTAATACATAGGCCGCTCAAAGCCACTTCAGAACTCAAGAGGTACCTTAAAAAAAAAGGCTTTTGAAATTTTCTTAAAAATATGAGAAATTGCTGTTTATGTTCTAAGCCTTGTAACGTCCAAGAAAAATAAAAGAATGTTCAAAAAATGATGCCAATCTAAAGTAGACATATGGGAAATGTGAACTAGTAACTATTTTAGGTGGTATAACCGTCTGTTTTACAAGCAGATGCATTTAAATACTGAAAAATACTATTTTTTCAGAATTTTCTCAAAATTTTGCAATTTTTCGCCAATAAACACTGAATATATCGAACAAATTTTACCACAAACATGAAGCCCAATGTGTCACGAGTAAACAGTCTCAGAATCGCTTGGATAGGTTTAAGCATTCCGACGTTATTACCACATAAAGTGAAATATGTCAGATTTGAAAAATGGGCTCTGAGCCTTAAGGCCAAAACTAGGCTGCGTCCTTAAGGGGTTAAGTCAGCAGAGCGTTAGCGACTTTTATGCACTACGCACCTCAGCATTCTGTGACCCCGCTCTGTAACTTTACCAGGTCCCCACTTTGTGGCTCAGTTGCTGTGGTTCCTTCCACTTTGTAATAATATCACTCACAGTTGATGGTGGAATATCAAGGAAATTTCATGAACTGACTTGTCATAACAGTGGCGTCCTATTACACGCTGGAATTCAGTGATCTTTTTACAAAGACTATTTCTATCACAAATGTTTGTAAAGGAGACTGCATGGCGAGGTGCTGAATTTTAGACACCTGTGGCAATGGGACTGAATGAAACACCTGAATTCAATGGTTAAGAGGTGTGTCCCAATACCTTTGTTCATATAGTGTATATAAAAGTAGCAGCAGCATGGAGAAGATTATAGAGCAGTAATTAGCAGTGTAGTTGTGAATGCAGACATATATAACACTTAGAGAGGCATGGAGACACAAAGAGACGCTGCAGCAATTACTCTCACTCTGCTTCTGCTCACTCCTCCCCGTCCCCTTTTCATAGACTTCTATGGGCAGCTGTAACCTGATCCCTCAGTGAGATGATGGTCCGTCTTCTGTTGAGGAGACGGAAAAAGCAGTAAATTCTGAGTGACCAGTGGGGGAGGGGGAGCCTGATAAGTGTAGAAAGACATTTTTCACTAAGATACAATGCATTCAGAAAGTCTTCAGACCCTTTTAATTGTTTCACATTTTACTATGTTGAGGCCTTCTGCTAAAATAAAAAAAATCTAAGTTTTTCCCCATCATTCTGCGCTCAATAGCCCATAATGACAAAGTGAAAACAGAATGTTAGTTCTTTGCTAATTTATTTTAAAGGAAAAACTAAACTATTTCATTGACATAAGTATTCAGACACTGTACTCAGGACTTCGTTGAAGCACCTTTGGCAGTGATAACAGCCTCCAGTCTTCTTGGGTATGATGCCACAAGGTTTGCACACCTGGATTTCAGGATTTTCTGCCATTCCTCTCAAGCTCCGTCAGGTTGGATGGGCACCGTCGGTGGACAGTCATTTTCAGGTCTCTCCAGAGGTGTTCGATTGGGTTCAAGTCAGGACTCTGGCTGGGCCGCTCAAGGACATTCACAGAGTTGTCCCTAAGCCACTCCTGTATTGTCTTGGCTGTGTGCTTATGGTCATTGTCTTGTTAGAAGGTGAACCTTCGGCTCAGTCTGAGGTCCAGAGCACTCTGGATCAGGTTTTCATTATGAATATCTCTGTACTTTGCTCCATTCATCTTTCCTTCAACCCTGACGAGTCTCTCTGTCCCAGTCACTGAAAAACACCCCCACAGTATGATGCTGCCCCCACCATGCTTCACTGTAGGGATGGTATTGGGCAGGTGATGAGCAGTGCCTGGTTTCCTCCAGACATTACTGTCACGCTGCGGGTTTGTAGACCCACTAGGCCGTACCACCGCAGCGGGGAGGCAGCTAGCCAAACAACAGGGAACCCCAGCAATACAATGTCCCGCACAAGGGTACCTGGATAGTCCAGACAGTGGCCACAGCTCTGGCACTGATGGAGATGGGTGCAGCAAGTAACGGCAAACGTGGCGGATGACACAGTTGCCACAGGTTGCGCCAGACGTAGAGAATTCCTCTGGACGTGGCAGATGACACAGGACGTGGCGGATGACACAGATGCCGCAGATTGCGCCAGACGTGGCAAATTTCTCTGGATGTGGCAGATGACACAGGACGTGACACGACTCCGACACTAGTAGGCACAGGAACAAGAACAGCATGGGATACAGGAACAGGTAACAGGGCACGAGTAACAACTGGAACGGGAAACACTAAGGGACCATTTGCAAGACAGACTTGAGATAACTAACAATGCTCAGGCAAGGATGAGAAGGGCTGGGGCCTTCTTGTAGACCAGGAAATCATGGGACACAGCAGACTGGAGCGGAAGTGAGCACTGGCGTCTCCTAGGAAGGAGATGGGGACCAGCGCTCACGGATCCATGGCTGCGGGCGTCGGGTGGTGAGTAAACACGACGGCCCATGGCCATGGACGCTACAATGACGCTTAGAATTGAGGCCAAAAAGTTAAATCTTGGTTTCATCAGACCACAGAATCTTGTTTCTCAGTCTGAGAATCCTGTAGGTGCTTTTCTGCAAATTCCAGGTGGGCTTTCATGTGTCTTTTATTGAGGAGAGGCTTCTTTCTGGTCCTCAGCCATAGAGCCCAGATTGGTGGAATGCTGCAGTGATGGTTGACCTTCTGGAAGTTTCTCCCATCTGCACACAGGATCTTTGGAGCTAAGCCATTGTGACCATTGGGTTCTTGGTCACCTCTCTTACTAAGGCCCTTCTCCCCTGATTACTTAGTTTGGTGGGGCGGCCAGCTCTAGGAAGAGTCCTGGTTGTTCCAAACTTCTTCAATTTAAGAATTATTTAGGCCACTGTGCTTGCCATGCCCATGGCTGGGGGCCGTCAGGCTCACTCACCTCCTGACGCTCGCAGCCATGGAACTGTGAGCGCTGGTCCCCATCTCCTTCTCAGGAGACGCCAACGCTCACTTCCGCTTCTCCTGGCCGGGTCCCGTATCGTGCCCTCACTTAAAGCGCCAGCGCGCGCACCTGAAATTAAGTCAAAATTAGCCCATGGGCCCCTGGACTATAAGAGTGGCCCAGCCCCTTCCTACCTTGCCTGAGCCTTGTTGTTGTTTCCCTAGTCTGTCTAAGCAAATGGTCTCCGAAGTGTTTTCCAGTTCCCAGTGTTACCCGTTCCTGCTACCTGTAACCTGTATCCCATGCTACCCTGGTCAAGTACCGTGTTGAGCTGAAGTCATGCTGTGGGGTATTGAGTGAAGAATGATGTGCAAAAATTAGAATTTTTATTTTAGCACAAGGCCTGAAGACTTACCGAATACACTGTATATTACAATGTCTCTTATATTCACTTGTACTATTGATTTATGCAAAGTTTGTTGAAAAGTTGGTGACCATTTAACTTGTAATCCTCACCTGCCGAATGTGAAGTGCCCGACTTCTCCTCTGTAAATTAATGGCTACAAAGGTTTTCATAGTCTTTACATTTTACCCAAATTGCTTCTATAAAAGGGATATCCCGTCTGAGACATTTATAGCATATCCACAAGGTAACATAAATGTCTTAAAGGTTTGGCAGTCCAGTTATGAGAAGATAAGATGGTGAGGTGGCTGCGCATACGTGCGTCGCTCTCCTTTGTAGTTTATAGGAGTTATGACAGGATCAGCTATTTCTGTAACAACCATAAACTACAATAGAGATTGCCGCATGCATGTGCGGTCGCCTCGTCTCCTCTTCTCTGGCATGCAAGGGAGCCCCCATTCTCCCGATACGTGGAAACCCCATTAGAGGGACCCCCACATATGCTGTCAATATATCGTAAATGTCTCTATAAGAATACCTCTTTAAGTTTTATTGGGGCCCTTGGGACTGGTATAATCTAACAATATGGCCCTAGGACCAGCAAAGGCTGTGAACCCTTGCCCTATAGCAATGCCACTGTTAGTCCTGCTACATCAGCATGCTGTGAGCCCCTCTCTCCTGTAACCCCATATCCAGCAATCTAGAAAATACAAGCTTTGTTAGGTTTCAAGCCGTGAAACACATTTGTTTATCCAGTTTCCAAGATGCTTTCCTTTTGCGTAATTGATAGTTCCCCCATTTAATCAGCTTTAAATGACTTCTTCTGCCGTTCTTACTGGAAACAGCAAACGGCTGAAATCCTAACTTTTCATTCTTCAAGGAGGAGGAAAAGTTAAATTGAATGCAGGAAATGCAGACAATCACGGAGGCCCGATCCTCGCATGCAGCGACCACATGGCCTGGAAAGTTTCCAGGTGTTGGATGAAAGAACAAATGGCGTATTTCATTCCACCGGGTCTTTCTGGTGCTTTAGAAACCTCGTCTTAATAATGAATTCAGTCCTCGTTGCATCTGAAGAGGTGAATGGAGACGAGGATAAATGCTTTCAAGAGCTTTCTTCTAATGGAATTACACCGGCAATCATTTATTTGTAAGTAAAAGCAGCGATATCGCAGGGGGTTATGAAGCTTTCTGTTCTGGCACATAGACGGGGGTCCTGTGCAGGGACCTTCCTCTGTGATGTGCACTAAAAGGGTTTTAAGTTATTTTGGTATTGATGACCTATCCTTAGGATACAGATCCTATCAGCTTCCTGCTCCACCATTCAGTAGGCTACAGGCTACTTTAAGCCTGCAGCCTATTAGACGCTGGGGCAGGATCCCTGCATATCGCTGTGACCTACGCAAGGGTCCCATCTTGGTGTCTCATAGGCTGCAGGCCTAACATGGCGGAGGAGACCTACTGTGAAGCTCCGTTCCTTGTAGGAATGGAGATAGGTGAGTGCAAGTCTTTTTATTTGTTTGGCGGGCACTATGTATAGGGATGGTGTGTGTCACTATTTACAAGGGGTATTTGTCACTATCTGAAATGGGGGACAGTGGCACTATGTACAAGGAGGGTGTTTGGCACTATCTACAGGGAAGTGTGTCTGACACTATCTACAGGGAAGTGTGTGTGGCACTATCTACAGGGAAGTGTGTGGCACTATCTACAGGGAAGTGTGTGCCACTATCTACAGGGAAGTGTGTGGCACTATCTACAGGGAAGTGTGTGGCACTATCTACAAGGAAGTGTTTGTGGCACTATCTACAAGGGGTGTGTGGAACTATCTACAGGGGCAACAGTGTGGCACTATCTACAAAGGGAACTGTGTGTGGCACTATACAGGGGGTGTTTGACACTACGGATGTAGCCATCTTTATCTTGACTGATAATTTGCTGCAGCATGATATCGCACAGAAAAAGCCATTGAAAAGTCATTGAAGAAGTCAAAACAAAGGATCATGCCACTGTTTATTTAATGTGTTAAAAGTCAAGATGAAGACCGCTACATCTGTATTTACAGGGGGCACTGTGCTCTGTACAGGTGTCTTAAATTAGGCCACCAGACATAACTTTGCTTGGGGCCCAGAAATGCCAAATCTGCCCCTCTAGGTAATTACAAGGATACTGACTGCTGGTGCCCTGTATCTAAGCCTAAGGCCCCATGCACACGACCGTGTTTTTGCGTCCGCAATTCCCCCGCAAATCCACGGGAGAATTGCGGACCCATTCATTTCTATGGGCCCATACACACTATCCGTGTTTTCACGGGTCTCCGCATGTCCGCAAATCCGTGCCGCAGAAACTCAGGACATGTCTTATTACGGGCCGCAAATTCGATGCGGACATGCCAATAGAAGTCAATGGGCCCGTGGAAATTGCGGATACACCTCCGTGTGTCATCCGCAGTTTGCGGATTTGCGGAAATGTTGCTAGGCGACGACCGGGAATGAGTTCTGTCGTCATCCTGTTTTATCTAGGCTTTTTTTTTTTCATCCGCATTTTGCGGATTACATACGGATGAACTGCGGATTACATACGGATGAACTGCGGATGACATTTCACGGAACACGGTCCTGGAATTTGCGGACCAGAAAAACACTACGGTCGTGTGCATGAGGCCTAACATGGCTGGTGCCGGATTACTGGAAGCTGGAGGAGTGTTATAGCAGACGTGCACCTATCCTGCTGCACATCTGCTAAATAAGTGCTGCCTTGCCATGATGCCCCCGCCGCGCCCAAATACCCCCACGACAGCCCTCCTGCGACACCCCCCCCCCCCCACGACTCCTTACACCACGACACACGCCTCCCGGCCCAGTCTGTACCTGACTCCTTGCTGGGATAAAGACACTAGTGAACAAAGTGAAGACAGTGCACAAAATACCGCCCCCAATTTTTAATTAGGTGGCGCCGCCTGAGGCAGCAGTCTCACCTCGCCTCATGACATGTGCGGCCTTGCTTGCGCCGCCTTGCCTGTCGCCTAGAAGTGTAGCCACATGGTGAAGGTCCGAACAGCAAAGACAACTTGTTCCTTAAGCGGTGCTGGCGTCATCACGCTGGGATGGACACTAGTTGCAGACGTTGGGAAGGCCCCAACAGAAATAACTACTCCAGACTGCTGGTAGCCTTAATCTGGGATAGATAGATTAGATAGATAGATAGATAGATAGATAGATAGATAGATAGATAGATAGATAGATAGATAGATAGATAGATAGATAGATAGATAGATAGATAGATAGATAGATAGATAGATAGATAGACTGGGAAAGTGGACCCACTGGGCTACTCTGCCATAACGGAGCAGCTACTGGCCAGACAAGTATAGCAAAGTAACTGGTCGATGGTACCTTGATAGCAGGCTGGTGCAGGATTACTGGAAGCTGGCTTGTGCTCGATAGCTGGGAGAAGGCTTGAGTTGGATTACTGGAAACTGGCTCATGCTGGATTATCGGAAACTGGTTTGTGCTGGATTATCGGAAGCTGTCTTGTGCTGGATTATCGGAAGTTGGTTTGTGCTGGATTATCGGAAGTTGGCTTGTGCTGGATAATCAGAAGCAGACACTGGACTCATCACAGACACGTGAATAGTCATGGACACTGGACACGGATACTGGAATAGTCACGGACACTGCACTCGTCACGGAGACTGCACTCATCACGGACACTGGACACGGATACTGGACTCGACATGGACACTGGACACGGATACTGTCCACGTCAAGGACACTGGACACGGATATTGAGCTTGTCACAGACACTGGACACGGATATTGGGCTTGTCACAGACACTGGACACGGGTACTGGAATCGTCACGAACACTGGACTCGTCACGGAGACTGGAATCGTCACGGACACTGGACTCAGGATACAGAACTGGACTCAGATACTGGATAGTCATGGACACAGGTTTCAGGGAACTGGATAAGGAACATTCGCGGATTAACTCTGGGTTAGAACTAACATTGCTCAGGCACTGGAGCAGAGAGCAGGTCCAACTATATAGCCCAAGGTGTACAGGGATAGGCTTGGGACACTTTTAGTGGTGCGCGCACTGGCCCTTTCAGAGACCACCAGAGTGCGCAAGAGCACCCTACAGGTGCCAAGAGGCAGAGTATGCCAGCGTTCCCAGGGAGGAGGAGGGAGAGTAGAACTAAGCTGACGCCGCTGGGGGAGGGGAAATGCCAGTGGTCGGAGCTACAGATAGCTAGATAGATTTATTTTATCGCTTTAAGAGAGCTGAATTGAAGACTCACTGTGGAAGAACTACAATTGTGGTCTGTCTGGATGTTTCAACATAAAGTATGTGCACATCAAATTTTTTTGTTTGGAGTACAGGGATTATTTATAAGAATATGGATTCACTATATGAATATTTTTTTATTGATATTTTTATTTACATTGCTTCATGTATCAATTGGAATATTGATTAAGTCAATGAGGTTACAGATGTATACGTTACTGGAATACACATTGCTTGAGAAAGGCCCAATGGAGTAGGGCTGATAAATTGCAGATGGGCAAATAAAGCAATAACACATTGAACTACTAGTTGGAGTACTGCCAACGATAGATAGATAGATAGATAGATAGATAGATAGATAGATAGATAGATAGATAGATAGATAGATAGATAGATAGATAGATAGATAGATAGATAGATAGATAGATAGATAGATAGATAGATAGATAGATAGATAGATAGACTGGGAAAGTGGACCCACTGGGCTACTCTGCCATAACGGAGCAGCTACTGGCCAGACAAGTATAGCAAAGTAACTGGTCGATGGTACCTTGATAGCAGGCTGGTGCAGGATTACTGGAAGCTGGCTTGTGCTGGATAGCTGGGAGAAGGCTTGAGTTGGATTACTGGAAACTGGCTCATGCTGGATTATCGGAAACTGGTTTGTGCTGGATTATCGGAAGCTGTCTTGTGCTGGATTATCGGAAGTTGGTTTGTGCTGGATTATCGGAAGTTGGCTTGTGCTGGATAATCAGAAGCAGACACTGGACTCATCACAGACACGTGAATCGTCATGGACACTGGACACGGATACTGGAATAGTCACGGACACTGGACTCGTCACTGAGACTGCACTCATCACGGACACTGGACACGGATACTGGACTCGTCACGGACACTGGACACGGATACTGGACTCGACATGCACACTGGACACGGATACTGTCCACGTCAAGGACACTGGACACGGATATTGGGCTTGTCACAGACACTGGACACGGATATTGGGCTTGTCACAGACACTGGACACGGGTACTGGAATCGTCACGGACACTGGACTCGTCACGGAGACTGGAATCGTCACGGACACTGCACTCAGGATACAGAACTGGACACAGATACTGGATAGTCATGGACACAGGTTTCAGGGAACTGGATAAGGAACATTCGCAGATTAACTCTGGGTTAGAACTAACATTGCTCAGGCACTGGAGCAGAGGGCAGGTCCAACTATATAGCCCAAGGTGTACAGGGATAGGCTTGGGACACTTTTAGTGGTGCGCGCACTGGCCCTTTCAGAGACCACCAGAGTGCGCAAGAGCACCCTACAGGCGCCAAGAGGCAGAGTATGCCAGCGTTCCCAGGGAGGAGGAGGGAGAGTAGAACTAAGCTGACGGCCACTGGGGGAGGGGAAATGCCAGTGGTCGGAGCTACAGATAGCTAGATAGATTTATTTTATCGCTTTTAGAGAGCTGAATTGAAGACTCACTGTGGAAGAACTACAATTGTGGTCTGTCTGGATGTTTCAACATAAAGTATGTGCACATCAAATTTTTTTGTTTGGAGTACAGGGATTATTTATAAGAATATGGATTCACTATATGAATATTTTTTTATTGATATTTGTATTTACATTGCTTCATGTATCAATTGGAATATTGATTAAGTCAATGAGGTTACAGATGTATACGTTACTGGAATACACATTGCTTGAGAAAGGCCCAATGGAGTAGGGCTGATAAATTGCAGATGGGCAAATAAAGCAATAACACATTGAACTACTAGTTGGAGTACTGCCAATGATAGATAGATAGATAGATAGATAGATAGATAGATAGATAGATAGATAGATAGATAGATAGATAGATAGATAGATAGATAGATAGATAGATAGATAGATAGATAGATAGATAGATAGATAGACAGACAAAAAGATCCAGCAGCACCGGTATAATGTGGGTGCACGCCAACGGGAGCAGACCAAGATCCCAATCCCTATTTTTGTACTATAGATAGATAGATAGATAGATAGATAGATAGATAGATAGATAGATAGATAGATAGATAGATAGATAGATAGATAGATAGATAGATAGATAGATAGATGTGTTCAGCATCGGACTGGCCCACCGGAGGACCAAGATATCCTCTGGTGGGCCCAGGCAGCGAGCTGCTTTTATCCATCAGCGGAGCAGAGAGACATTGTCTCCCTGCCCCGCTGCTTACTATTGTAGGCAGGGCCGTCCGGCTCATAACATTTATGGGCCGGGTAGCACGGGCCCGCCCCATGCCCGGTGGCATCGCTAGCGACTGCCACATTCAATTGTATCTGTGTTAGGCCTACAGCCTATAACGCGCTGAGAAGAATCCCTGTCCGTGATGATGTCACTGCATCATGCTGGCCTACGCAAGGATCCCGCTTCAGCGTCCCGAAGCTGTGGAGCAGCTCTGTCCGTTGCAGGAATGGGGCTAGGTAAGTAAAACTTTTTTTGTGTTTGCGGGGCTGTGTGACACTATGTACAAGGGGGGTGGTCTGTGTGACACTATGTACAAGGGGTGTCTGTGTGGCACTGTCAACAGTGGGGCTTTGTGGCACTATCTACAGTGGGGGGCTGTGTGGCATGATCTACAGTGGGAGGACTGTGTGCCACTGTCTACAGTGGGGGGCTGTGTGGCACTATGTATAAGAGGGGCTGTGTGTGACACTATGTACAAGAGGAGGGGCTGTGTTTGTCACTATCTACAAGAGGGGCTGTGCGTGGCACTATCTACAGGGGGCTGTGCGTGGTATAATCTACAGGGGGCTCTGTGGCGGAACGGGTGACGGTTACAGGCATTGTACCCAAATAAAGGTTAAGCCTGCCGCAAACCGTCGCACTCCCGCCATCCGGGTGCCATAGCTTAGATGGCGCCCGGTGCTAGATGGGGATATGTCCAATCAAACTGCATTACGTTATGTTTGATAACCAGTTGATTATATTATATTGTATTCAGTGCTGCTTCACTGTCCTCCCCTCTAGGGTTAATCTTATACTGAAGGAGAGTGAGTCACAGGCTGCAAGCGGGAACTTGTCTGAGTGTAAATAAGAAAAAGGAGGGGGCAAGAGCAGGATGCACATGGCCTGATGCCTGAGGGAGGGGTGAGTGAGGGAGATAGTGGTGCTGTCTGAGATTTCAGGCAGTTTCTGTCGAGGAGAGGATGAGATAGCAGTGTGAGCTGCAGGCAGGGGCTATCTACCTCAGAGATGGTACCTGACCTAGGGACAGTAATAGAGGACAAGTGCCAGGGGCGTAACTAGGAAAGACTGGGCCCCATAGCAAACTTTTGACTGGGGCCCCCCTCCCCCAGGTGTCACACAACCCCCCCCCTTGTAGATAGTGCCTTTTTTACAGCCCCCCTGTAGAGAACGCCATACAGCCCCCCTGTAGATAACGCCATACAGCCCCCCCCTGTAGAGAACGCCATACAGCCCCCCCTGTAGAGAACGCCATACAGCCCCCCCTGTAGGGAACGCCATACAGCCCCCCCTGTAGAGAACGCCATACAGCTCCCCCCCTGTAGGGAACGCCATACAGCTCCCCCCCTGTAGGGAACGCCATACAGCGTCCCCCCTCCCAAAAAAATGCGACCTACAGTGTGTCCCACAAAATACATGTATCCCCTCTCCACAGGATCTCCACAGGATAGGGGATACATGTGTGATCGCTGGCATTGATAGGGAGAACGGGGGACTGAAAGTCCCCCCAAGTTCTCCATGACTAACCTCTGACTTCCGGCGTCTGCACAGCTCAATAAAAATGAAAGGAGCGCTGGTCACGCATGCGCACAAGCAGGACCGGTGCTCCATTCATTTCTATGGAGCTGCCGACACAGACCCCGGAAGTCTGAGGTTTGTGATGGAGAACTTCAGGGGACTTTCAGTCCCCCGTTCTCCCTATCAATGCCAGCGATCACACATGTATCCCCTATCCTGTGGAGAACTTTTTTATTTGTTGGGCTAACGACGTGATTTTTGCGACGTTTTTTCCGTAGACAATGCAGGTTTCATTTTTTATCGTTTTTATACACACCTTTTTTGCTATTTTAGAATTTTTATTCATAAAGTTTGAAAATAATAGTAAAAAAATAAGCTTTTTTACATTTCAGCAATTATTTTTTTGGTAATAACATAGTTTTACCCTAAAATAGACCTTTTATTTGTGATCGCCATTGTCTACCGTCAATTTTTATATATTACATGTCTATATTAGGGTAATTGGGTCAGCGCTAGCGTTACAACAATGATTGGCGGAGGGGGAACGTTTTTTTTTGGGGTGGGTATTTTATGTGTATTTATTATTTACATTTTTTTTGCACTTTACTTTATTTATTTTTTATTACTATGGTCTGTTTATATATTTTTTTTCTTTCATTTACACCATCTTTTCCACTGTAAGGCTATGTTCACACGGAGTATTTTGGGGGAGGAATATCTGCCTCAAAGCTCCAAACGGAATTTTGAGGCAGATATTCCTCCCCCAAAATACTCCGTGTGAATAGCAATGATCGCGCCGTTTTTCGCCCGCGGCCATTGAGCGCCGCGGGCAGAAAACACGCTTTCTCCTGCCTCCCATTGAAGTCAATGGGAGGTCGGAGGCGGAAGCGCCCGAAGATAGGGCATGTCGCTTCTTTTTCCCGCGAGGCAGTTTTACTGCTCGCGGGAAAAAGACGCCGACGCCTCCCATTGAAATCAATGGGAGGCGTTCTCGGGCCGTTTCTGCCGAGTTTTGCGACGCGGTTTCCGCGTCAAAAAACTCGGCAAAAGACCCCGTGTGAACATAGCCTAACTCGAGCTGCACAGCAGCCCCAGTTACAGGGGAAATCAGCCCTCTCATAGTGACGATTGTCACTAATAGGTCTTACTAGACCCAGCACAGTCTGTCAGTAACGGCACCCGGCGATCATGTGACCAGTCACATGATCACCGGGAGGAATAGAGACAGCGCCTCTGCTGCTGTCTCTATTCCTATACACAGCGCAGCGAAAGCGAAAGCGAAAGCTGCTTCTATCCTCTCCTCAGGGTCCCCGGCAGTCACTGACAGCCGGAGACCCGACATTCAGCTGCCCGATCGCGCGGGCAGCAAGTTAAAACCCGAGCCGTAGAAAGTCTATGGCTCGGGTTTTAAGGACCCTGACCGCTGGCCGTAAAAATACAGCCAGCGGTCGGGAACCAGTTAATGGCAGAGCGGGGAGATACCTCCCTGCTCTGCTGTAGTGTTCAGTGGCGTCCCGCTGTAGCAGCCATAGCGGCTGCTAGCGGAGCCTCGGGCCATGGTGGGGGCCCGTGCCGGCGGGCGACACGGGCCCCCTCATGCCGCGGGCCCCGTAGCAGCCGCTACTGCTGCTACGGCGGTAGTTACGCCACTGACAAGTGCTGGAGTCCCATCTAACTAAGGAGGATCTGGAGACACCCCAAAGGATGAAAGGTACAGTGGAGAGACCCCATAGTGAGGTAGCCTGTCCCATCCAGCCCAGAGGGGAGAAGCAGCGATGCATTGGTTCTGTGTGTGTCTGTCCCTGTTAATAAACGCGCCTCTGTGGCTTGTCCCCTGTTAATCTGTGTCGCCTGAATCTATCGCCCACAATCTCATGGCGTAAACCGACCCCCACTGACCCAGTTTCGCCACAGGCTCTTTGTCGCACTATTAATATTGTGGAGTCCAAAGGGGGTACTATTATAGTGTGTGGCACCAAGGGGGCATTAATTCCATCTGGGGCGAGAAGCCAGCGATGTTTGTTTTGAAAATTCTGCAGAGGCAATTCGTAGTCGGGAGAATCTGGGCAATCTGGGCCGGGTGGCGAAGGAAAGAAAATTGAGCGACCCCTATCTGAGTAGACGTCACCGGTGAGTCACTGGATTTCACTGTGTTGTATTAAAGCAATTTTCCCATCTTAGACATAAATGTCTGATAGATGCAGGTCCCAGCTCTGGGACCTGCACCTATATCAAGAACTGGGCACAGAATCCAGATGAGGACTAGTGGAGAAAGGATCGCACGTGCGCGCAGCTCTCTCTATTCTGTTGTTTGGTCGTTATGTAAACAGCTGAGCAACTCTTGCTCGGCTGTTTCTGTAACTCCCATTGAACAGAATGGAGAGAGCTGCACGCGCGGATATGCCATAAATGTCTAAGATGGGAAACTGCTTTAAGTTATATGGTCTGCAGAGCGCTTGTGTAGCACTGGTGTCTACCACTATGTGGTTGTAATATTGGTCTTTGGTTTACTACACATGTTTTACTACACAACTAAGAGTGGTCGCATTATTTCTATATAGCTGACGTGTGGGCCCCAATAATTATTTCTTATGGAGGGCCCAAGGTACTCCAGTCCGACACTGGATGTGTTTATGTATTATATGCTTTTAATAAATGTCAAGTCTATTCCAGGGAATTCCCAGGCCATATTAAAGTCATAAGCTAGCCAACTGGCTCATGGGTCATCTGTAAAACATATTTAGTAAAAATTGAAGTTTTAAAAAGTTACCAATGACCTTTCTACACCACCTAGTGGCCAGCAGCAGTATGACAGCTGTCCCTTTATGTATTTAGTTTACATCACTCATCGAAGTAGATGGAGTCATGGCCAAACACGACCATAAATCATTAAGTCCTTTAGTTTCTCTGTTACACATTGAGAACAATTAATTATAGCATGAATCCTGGAAATAACTGAAACTAGGAAACAAGAAGACAACACATAGTAAAGGAGTGGTCCCTTCATGTCTGTTTCAATTTAGAGGGGAGTAATATCATTGCTTCAATTGCCAGGGTGACGCCTTAGACCTAATGTGACGTCTGACAGGCACGTCCTTATAATGATCCATTAAAGTACACACGTGACGTCGGATTCGCATTGACTATCACTGTGGAGTCCATATATCACATACTTCCATGTATATTCACTTCAGATTATCAGCCAGGTTTTCGATATTTAGGCAGTTGCTAGGAAACGTGGGATGTCTGACACAGTTTTGGCTGCCGGCCTTTATATATTCTTTTTAGAAATTTCCTTCATATTCGACTCCTGAGGTTAGATGAGGACACTTCTCCATGGTCTGGACTTTTATCTCATCTTTTCAATGTAAATTCTTGGAAGTTGTGCGTGTTATGTAATTAGATAGTCTCAAAAATATAATTATTCTGTAAAAACATCAATTACCATATCTTGGACCTGAGCCAATATCATCCTGGGGCTGGTTTCACACAGTCGTAATATGGTCGCATTTTAGGCACCGCTGAACAGTGGGAACACTCAGAACCCCCACTGTAATTTATAGCATCATTATTGAACTGTGGGGTCCATGGGCAAACTCAGTGCGACCTGGGCCACGATGAATATTTAAGGGGTTTTCTGGGGAAGAAGAAACATCCTTTGCTTATCATAGGCCATCAATGTGTGGTTCGACTCCTGGGACCATTCAATAGAAAGAGGCTGACCTGGAGTACCCTTCCAGGGCTCAGCCACATAAATGGATGAGCCGATGTGCCCAGATAAATAAAGATGTAGTACTACTGATCGGCGGGGCCCTGAGGGTTGAGCTCCCCCCCCCCCCCCCCCCCCCAGATCACACATTGAAATCCTATCATAATGCACATTTAAATCCCTAAAATCGGGACGTTTAAACCTAACCCATTTTACCTGTGAAAACTTCAAAACTGTCTGCCTTTTTGTGCTAATTTGCATAAACACCGCCCCCTTTGGAGTCCAGTTCTCTGGACTATTGGCACATATATCCTAACAATAGGTCATCAATGATATTCCCGGAAAACCTCTTTAAAGGTCAGGGGTCCCTTGACAATCACTATTTCCATAACATGCTTGGGTTAAGTTAGTAAATTACATTTGAGGAGTATTAAGCACTTGCATTTTTGGGGAGTTTTTTTGGACGCCCTGTACTTAAAAATGAAGGAGTGTTGTAATTAATTCAGGTGTCGTGGACCCTCAGGCGCTGCCCTACTGCCCAAAGGGTCGGATAAAACCTGGAGTGGGTTCGTTTTGTTGCAGCTGTAATAAACACCCCATAATGCGACCATAGTACTACCATGGGAAAGAGTCCTACTAACAAAATGATTGAAAAAATGAAGTAAACAGAAAGTTCAGTAAATGTCTTTTAAGGTCCAAACCAGTGACGTAACTACTGCTGTAGCAGCCGTAGAGGCCGTCCGCCGACAAGAGCCCCCCCATGCTTTGCCGCCCGACCCCTCATGCCCGGTGGCGGCACTATCACCAGGGGGGGCCGGGTGTTAGCGACAGCCACATTCACTTGTATCTGCGTCCTCAGGATGTAGATACAAATGAATATTATAGACAGCAGGCCACTTTAGGCATGCAGTCTATAAGGCGCTGTGAAGACTCCCTGCGTAGGCAGGCGGGATGACGTCCCTGCATCACGCTGGTCTGCGCAAGTGTGCTGACCGGAGCCTGTGCAGCACTCCGTCCATCACGAGAACGAGGCATAGTAAGTACAATATATATTTGGGGGGGCTGTGTGGCACTATATGCAAGGTGGGGAGCAGAGTGGCACTATATACAGGGGGAGCAGGGTGCCACTATATACAAGGGGGGAGCAGGGTGGCACTATATACAAGGGGGGAGCAGGGTGACACTATATATAAGGGGGGGAGCAGGGTGGCACTATATACAAGGGGGAGCAGGGTGGCACTATATATATGGGGGAGCAGGGTGGCACTATATACAAGGGGGTGCATGGTGGCATTATATACAATAGGGAGCAGTGTGGCGCTATATACAAGGGGGGCTGTGTGGCACTATACACAAGAGGGATCTGTGGGGCACTACTTAGGGGGGCTGTGGGGCACTATATATATGGGGGGTGCAGGGTGGCACTATATACAAGGGGTGCAGGGTGACACTATATATAATGGGGAGCAGGGTGGCACTATATACAAGGGGGGCTGTGTGGCACTATACACAAGGGGGATCTGTGGGGCACTACTTAGGGGGGCTGTGGGGCACTATCTACCATGGGGGCTGTATGGCACTATTTACAAGGGGGAGCTCTGTGTGGCACAATCTGCAGGGGTCTCTGTGTGGCACTATCTACAAGGGGGGCTGTGAGGCACTATACAGGGGGGCTGTGTACCACTATACACAAGGGGGGAGCTGTGTGGCACTATACACAAGAGGGAAGCTGTGTGGCACTATACACAAGGGGTTGTGTGGCACTACTAAGGGGGGTTGTGTGGCACTACTAAGGGGTGATTGTGTCACACTACTAAGGGGGACGGTGTGGCAGTATTTACAAGGGGGAGAGATGTGGCGCTATCTACAGGGGGCTGTGTGTGGCGCAATCTACAGGGGTCTGTGGGTGGTGCTTTCTACAGGAGGCTGTGTGGCACCATTTACTAAGGGGGGGCTGTGTGGCACTATATACAAGGGGGGATTGTGTAACACTATACACAGGGGTGAGCTGTGTGGCACTACTTAGAGGGGGCTGTATGGCACTATCTGCTAGGGGGGCTGTATGGCATTAATTATAAGGGGGAGGCAGTGGCATAACTACCGCGGTAGCAGCCGTAGCGGCAGCTACGGGGCCCGCGGCTTGAGGTGGCCCGTGCCGCCAGCCGACAAGCCCCCCCATATGCTCGGTTGCACCACTAGCAGCCGTTGCGCCGCTACTATGGGGCCCGCGCCGCCGAGCCTCCAACAAGTATGGGCCGGGCGACACAGGCCATCTCATGCCTGTAGGCGTCGCTAGCACCATAGGGGGCCCCGGTGCTAACGACAGCCAGATACATGCATTAGCGCTAAATGGCCGTGCATGTTCCGTGCCCGACCATTCAGCACCTTACAATGACGCTGATTGGCTAGCGGCGTGATAACGTCATCGCGCCGCTTCCATGCTTGAAAGGTGCTGATTGCCCCGACAATCAGCGTCATTGGACGACGCTCATTCAGCTCCTGCAGACCCGCTCAGAAGAGAGCAGATCTGCATCGCCAGCGAACAGGAACGGGATCATGTGAGTATGTAAAGTTTTGGGTTTTTTTTCTCATAAAACTTTTAATCGCATTATCTATATTGGGGGCTCTATCTACAGGGGGGTTGTCTATATGTGGGCCAATATATACAGGGGGTCTATATGTGGGGATGTGGGGCACTAGCAACAGGGGTGGTCTGTATGTGGGGATGTGGGCCACTATATACAGGGGGGTCTATATGTGGGCCACTATCTACAGGGTGTCTATATGTGGGCCACTATCTACAGGGTGGTCTATATGTGGGGCACTATATACAGGGGGAGCTATATGTGAGACACTATACAGGGGTGGGCTATATGTAGAGCACTATCTATAGAGGAGCTATTTTTTAGGGCACTTTTTAAAGGGATGGGCTATATGTGGGACAATATATACAGGGGTGGGTTACCTGTGGGGCACTAGCAACAGGGTGGCTATATGTAGGGCACTGTCTACAGAGGTGGGCTATACATGGAGCACTACCTATAGGGGAAGCTATATGTAGGGCAGCACGGTGGCTATGGGGGCACTATCTACAGGGGGCACAGTGTGTGTGTGCATGTGTGTGTGTGTGTGTGTGTGTGCGTGCGTGCGTGCGTGCGTGCGTGCGTGTGTGTGTGTGTGTGTGTGTGGGTGTGTGTGACACAGTGTATGGTACTATTATAATCAGGGACACAGTGTATGGCGCTATTATAGTAAGAGGTGTTGAGAATTGTAACTTTGTTTATAGGTGCAGAAATGTTTTAAAAGTGAGAAGCTGAAGACATCTGAGCGAAAAACTGCAGAAATGGGTCATGGCCGGTAGAAATCCATCATAGATGTCTGGAACAGAGGGAGAAGAAAAGAACTAGATTCTGAGACGTCACCGGTGAGTCACTTAATGTAAATGTTTATTCTGCCTCTAATCAGCACTGTAGTCACTGTATGATCTGCAGTGAGATGATTATGATATGATTTTTTTGGGTGAAACAGTATCTCCCAGCATATCCTCACCATTGTTCGGGCTATGCTGGGAGCTGTAGTTTTACGCCGTACAAACCTATACGGCAGGGGTTGCACTAAATTGAGCTGTATTTGTTCTGGTGTTGTATATATGTACTGATCTTGGTTCTGATGCTGTATGTAAGCACTGAGCTTGCTTCTGGTGCTGTATATACGTATGAGATTGGTTTTGGTGCTGTGTATATATGTAATGAGTTTGGTTTTGGTGCTGTATATATGTACTGAGCTTGGTTCTGGGGATGTATTTATGCACTGAGGTTGGTTCTGGTGCTGTATTTATGTACTGAGGTTTGTTCTGGTGCTGTATATATGTCAGAGCTTTGTTCTAGTGCTGTATTTATGTACTTAGCTTTGTTCTAGTGCTGTATTTATGTACTGATCTTGGTTGTGGTGCTGTATATATGTCAGAGCTTGGTTCTAGTGCTGTATTTATGTACTTAGCTTGGTTCTAGTGCTGTATTTATGTACTGATCTTGGTTGTGGTACTGTATTTATGTACTGAGCTTGGTTGCGGTACTGTATATATGTCAGAGCTTGGTTCTGGATCTGTAGTTATATAGGATATATTTATAATAACAAAATTGCAGGGAAGATGGAATTGTTCTCAATTCATTGTATATTTAATGGGAACCTATCAGGTAGTTTTAACCCCTTGAACCGCCACCATGCGGTGATACATGACCTGACAATATTTTCAAACATTCCCTTGTATGTGTTTTTCAGATGCAGCAAAATTCTTAAAATCCACTTTTAAAACGACACACACTATATGCTAATTACTCATTAAAGGATCATGGGGCGGTGCCGCTATCCTGAAGAGTCACATAGTCCTGCCTCCAAACCCACCTTTCCATGTTTGAGTGACATCTCCCTGGCTGATATAACTTTCTCGGATGCGCCATTGCCTTGTGGCACTATACACAAAGGGGGGCTGTGTGGCACTATACACAAAGGGGGAGCTGTCTAGCACTATACACAAGTGGGAGCTGTGTGGCACAATACACAAGGGGGAGCTGTGTAGCACTATACACAAGGGGGAACTGTATGGCACTATTTACAAGGGGGAGGGCTGTGGCTCTATCTACAGGGGGCGGAGTGTGGCGCAATCTACAGGGGTCTGTGTGTGGCACTTTCTACTAAGGGGGGGCTGTGCTGCACTTTCTACTAAGGGGGGGCTGTATAGCACTATATACAAGGGAGGGGGGCTGTGTGGCACTATATACAGTGGGAGCTTTATAGTGCTATATACAGTGGGGGCTTTATGGCAATATCTACAGGGGGCTGTATGGCACTATCGACAAGGGGGAGGTGGGGGCGCAATCTACAAATGGGGTGTGACACTGTCTATAGGTGGGGCTATATAGCACTGTCTACAGGGTGGCTGTATGGCACATTCTACTGGGGGCACTATTTATAAGGGGAGCTGCTTGTGGCACCCGGGGGGGGCCCGGTCAAGAGTTTGCTATGGGGCCAGTTTTTCCTAGTTACGCCCCTGGGGGAGGGCTGTGTGGCGCAATCCACAGGGGTTTGTGTGTGGCACTATCTACAAGGGGGCTGAGTGGCACTACACAAGGGGGGCTGTGTGGCACTATACACAAGGGGGAGCTGTGTGGCACTATATACAATCGGTTGTGTTGCACTACTAAGGGGGGGCTGTGTGGCCCTACCAAGGAGGGGCTGTGTGGCACTATCTACTAGGGTGGCTGTATGGCACTATTTACAATGTGGAGGGCTGTGGCGCTATCTACAGGGGGCTGTGTGTGGCACAATCTACATGGGTCTGTGTGGCACTATCTACTAAGGGGGGGCTTTGTGGCACAAGGGAGGGGGGTTGTGTGACACTATATACAGGGGGAGCTGTATGGCGCTATCTACAGAGGGGGCTTTATGGCGATGTCTACAAGGGGGAGGTGGGGGCACTATCTACAAGTGGAGTGTGACACTGTCTACAGGGGGGCTGTATGGCACAATCTACAGGGGGCACTGCACTATCTATTAGAATTGCTGCGTGTGGCACCTAGGGGGGGGGCAATTCTGCTATGGGGCCCAGTCTTTCCTAGTTACGCTCAACAATGAAGTTGGAATAGTCAGGATTAGGTCAATTGGTGCAACTACGATAACATGAGGGGTGACGGTGCGTGGGAATCTCCTGGAAAGTACTTTTCCCTAATATTTTAATTAGTTGTACATTAAAATATCCAAAAGTCCTGAAAACCCAATAGTCCACTGTGCTGGAAGGTGTCAGGCTACTAGGGTACGTCCACCCGTAGCAAAATTGCTGCAAACATTTCCACAGCAAATCCACTAAAGGCCACAGGAAAATCCACAGTGGCAAATCTGCACCAAATTGTACGGATTTAGGAGTGCGGAATCCCCTGCGGAGTGTACTCCCTTGGCACCTCGATGTCAACGATTCCCTCGGTCTCTGTGCACCCGACCTCCAGTGATGACGTGTCATCACATGTGGCAGCTGGCAGTCTGTGAATGGCTGCAGTGGTCTGGTGTCGACGCAACATTTTATCTATGGAGGTGTTTAGAGACAAGCTAGAGAGCAGGGAAGTGTTGCCATGAGAGTATTAGGAGAGGAGAATATATATATTTTTAAACTTATGTTACTATCTGGACATGTGGATTTTGCTACTGATCTGCAGATGATCCATTCAAAGGATGAAAAATCTGTAGTCAATTTGGTACGTTTGAACGTAGTCATAACTTTTTAATGTATATTTTCCTGTTTTTAAAAAGGATTTAAAGTTTCTAAATTGTCCATAGGGGGCAGTATAATCAAAGTTATATTCTTGTACATAGGAGGCAGCATTATAGTAGTTATATTCTTGTATATAGTAGGCATTATTATAGTAGTTATATTCTTGTATATAGGAGCAGTATTATAGCAGTTATATTCTTGTACATAGGAGGCAGTATTATAGTACAGTAGTTATATTCTGGTATATAGGAGCAGTATTATAGTAGTTATATTCTTGTACATAGGGGCAGTATTATAGTAGTTATATTATTGTATATAGGGGCAGTATTATAGTAGTTATATTCTTGTACATAGGGGGCACTATTATAGAAGTTATATAATTGTACGTAGGGGGCAGTATTGTAGTAATTATTTTCTTGTACAAAGGAGACAGTATTATAGTAGTTATATTCTTGTACATATGAGCAGTATTGTAGTAGTTATATTCTTGTATATAGGGGGCAGTATTATAGTAGTTATATTCTTATACATAGGAGGCAGTATTATAGTAGTTATATTCTTGTATATAGGGGCAGTATTATAGTAGTTATATTCTTGTACAAAGGAGACAGTATTATAGTAGTTATTTTCTTGTACATAGGAGCAGTATTGTAGTAGTTATATTCTTGTATATAGGGGGCAGTATTATAGTAGTTATATTCTTGTACATAGGGGGCAGTATTACAGTAGTTATATTCTTGTCCATAGGAGAGGATAGACGTGTGCTTGTGAGCTCCCTGTTAGGACTATGCATGGCTTCTGACCCAGGTGGAGGGGAGGGGTCCTGAGCTGATGATCCTGGGAAAGCCCAGAGTCTGGAGTTTGACCTGCAGCATGGAGATCAAACTATCATAAAATATCATTGCAAAAAAAGACACTGACTATAATACTGTGTATAATATTGTGGCGCAGGGAAACTCTGGAAGATATGAGTGTGCAGTGACTGGAGGATCACATCTCTCATCATGTGTGGGGTCTGTGCAATCAGTGAACAAAAATGCTGCTAAAGCTGCAGAGAAATGTGTGCCAGCTGACGAGGGGTTAACTGCAGTAGACTCTATGTGCAGTACTGATGAAGTAAATGCGAGTGGCACTCCTGGGAGTGAGCAAGAAAGTGCCACATATACTGACATTGTAAGTGAGACCTCGCTCAGCGCGGTGATTGACAGTCTGATATCTGATGAACCAGCGGCACAGGCTGAGGCGGACATTGCAGACCCTGTTCTGGAGGTTCAGCCGTCCGCAGTGTCAGTGAATGGAGTGCAGGTTACACAGCGATCAGGAGCAGACACAGGAGGATCTGCAGTACAATCAGCTGAGGAGAGGTCCAGTCCTGACCCACCTGCTGACAGACCTCAGTACAGGAGACTGTTCTCCAGCGTCACAAGACCGACTAACCCCACACCTCAGAGGAGGAACGCGGTCAGAATCAGGTACTCAGGACCAGAGGAAAACCTCCCCTCCAGACTCTACATTGGGAAAGTTTTGTTGAAAGAGTTTATGAAGTTTAAAGCTTCTGAGGTGTTCGCTCTGATCCACGTTCCCTCCAGCAGGAATTATGACATCAGTTTCAAGCTGCAATATAGTCTAGACTTATTCTGGAGTATTTATAACGATACAAAGGAGCACGCGATGTGGGAGCATCTACATGTCATCCAGCTGACTAAACCCCAGGTAGTCACCGCCACCGTCCTGTTCCAGTCTGAGGTGGTGGCCCTGGCAGATTTGCAGCACTGGTTGAGCAGATATTGTGAGGTGAAGAGACTGCCAACAAAGATCTATGATGAGGAGGAGATCTGGAATGGAGGATATTCTGTCAAGATCCAGCTGGTTCAGGAGAATGGAGTGACCAGACATCTGCCGCACTCCTTCTACCTGGGCTCGGAGAGAGGCGTATGTTACTACCCTGGTCAACCGCGACTGTGCCATAGATGTGGGGGCAGACACCTGGCATTCAACTGTTCCCGTATTAAGTGCTCACTATGTGGTCAGTTTGGGCATGTGAAGGATGATTGTACAGGACCTGTCATCTGTAACCTGTGCTTAGGACCTGGACATACATTCCGGGAGTGTCCGCATGCAGAACATAATAAGGAGGAGACCTTTAAAGAAGCCATGGAGGAAGAGCAGGAGGATGTCTCCATATGTGTAGATATGACCCCAGAACCTGGAAGTCCCAGCGAGGATGTGAGCCAAAGTACCAGAGATCGTGCTCCAGAGACGAATGTCCCATCTGTGGATGCTGCACAAGTGTCACCAGCCACTGAAAATAGAGGTCATGCTAAAAGTAAAATATCCAGTCACTCTGTCACCAAAACATCTAAACATCTGCCCAACACCAGTAAGGAACCAGCTGATCCAGCCGCAGCGACCAGTAAAAAACCAGCGGGGCCAGCCGCAGCGACCAGTAAGAAACCAGCTGATCCAGCCGCAGCGACTAGTAAAAAACCAGCTGATCCAGCCGCAGCGACCAGTATCGATGAGGAGGGATTTCAGACGGTTAAAAGGAGAAGTAAAATAGATGATTCTTCTAGGAAAAAAATCACTGCTGCAAAGAAATCACCGGAGTCTCCAGTGCTGGCGATAACTGGGGGACGTTACTGTGCGCTGGGAGAAGATGACCAGGAAGAAGAAGCAGAGATGGAGCAAGTCTCCTCACACATCCCAGATGACGAACCTCAGGATGAAGATGCTGACCCCCCAATGTCCACCAAAAGATGGGGTGTTACAGGACATAGCAGTGGAAGAAGAAAAAAAAGTAGGAAAGACATGTAACCAGGATGATGCTGAAAATCACCTCCATCAATGTGAACAGTGTGAAGAATAGGAGCAGGCGGCGGGCGATATTCCAGCGTCTGTCTGACGACAAAACCAATGTCATCTTTATACAAGAGACTTATCTACAGAGTAATGTCCCTGCTGTGTCCCTGTCCCTGCAGTCACCACATCTATTGGGACAGTGAAAATCTCAGTTGCTGTATAGAGACTTCTAGCCCGAACTCCGTTTATATCATAGAGGTTCACTATATGCCAAAAATGTGGTGACCGTGTCCCATCTGTGGTGTGCGCGATGCTGCCCGGTCACCAATAAAGAAGAACTCTCCTGTAATACGGTCTAGAATAATATCATGAAAAATAGTTGAAACAATCTATACTGGCGCAATATTCATATATTATGGTTTGTTTAATGATTGTGATGTTATTGAGAGACATACGTTTATTTTCTTTATCTGTTATGAGTGTATTGCAAAGGTATTGTAATAATTTGTTGCAAGTTTTCAAATAAAAAAGATAATTATAGTAGTTATATTCTTATACATAGGAGGCAGTATTATAGTAGTTATATTCTTGTATATAGGGGCAGTATTATAGTAGTTATATTCTTGTACAAAGGAGACAGTATTATAGTAGTTATTTTCTTGTACATAGGAGCAGTATTGTAGTAGTTATATTCTTGTATATAGGGGGCAGTATTATAGTAGTTATATTCTTGTACATAGGGGGCAGTATTACAGTAGTTATATTCTTGTCCATAGGAGAGGATAGACGTGTGCTTGTGAGCTCCCTGTTAGGACTATGCATGGCTTCTGACCCAGGTGGAGGGGAGGGGTCCTGAGCTGATGATCCTGGGAAAGCCCAGAGTCTGGAGTTTGACCTGCAGCATGGAGATGGTGGAGGTGAAGATCTGGAAATGGTGGCTGGTGAGTCAACTGAATCTCATGATGTTGGTGAATTGTGCACAAAAATGACAAAGAAAAATATCTTTAAAATGGAAATGCAAGTTCGCAAGTTGAGAACTGAAATTAACCAAGAGACTGATCCAAAGGCAAAGCTGATGAAATGTGAGTGTCTGGATGTTTGCACACGTGAGCTGTATTATAGTGGTTATATTCTTGTATATAGGGGCAGTATTATAGTAGTTATATTCTTGCATATAGGGGCAGTATTATAGTAGTTATATTCTTGTATATAGGAGCAGTATTATAGTAGTTATATTCTTGTACATTGGGGCAGTATTATAGTAGTTATGTTTTTGTACATAGGAGCAGTATTATAGTAGTTATATTCTTGTATATAGGGGCAGTATTATAGTAGTTATATTCTTGTATATAGGAGCAGTATTATAGTAGTTATATTCTTGTATATAGGGGGCAGTATTATAGTAGTTATATTCTTGTATATAGGGGCAGTATTATAGTAGTTATATTCTTCTATATAGTGGCAGTATTATAGAAGTTATATTCTTGTACATAGGAGCAGTATTACAGTAGTTATATTCTTGTATATTGGGGGCAGTATTATAGTAGGTATATTCTTGTACATAGGGGCAGTATTATAGTAGTTATATTCTTGTATATAGGGGGCAGTATTATAGTGGTTATATTCTTGTACATAGGGAGCAGTATTATAGTAGTTATATTCTTGTACAAAGGAGGCAGTATTATAGTAGTTATAACAAAAGAAAAAAGAATATCCTATTTGTATAACCCAAAAAATGCAATTAATTAATGCACGGTGCCATCCAATATAATAATATAGCAAAAGAAAAAAGAATAAGTAGCAAAATACAAAATTATTTAATTATTAAAATCTTAGACAATAGTCAATAAATATGAAAATACAATGAAAAAACAAAGTTTTATAGTACGGGCACTATTCCAATATCCCGAGCAATAGATGCATGCATCCAAGCAATTCTTATAAGCAGTGTTTAATTCGGGAGAACAGTCATCCACATATCATCCACATGTAGCTGAAGGTGGCCAGGTAGTGAAGGTATGTGCCAAAAAAAGGAACCGATCGATCTCTTTGTGAGATTAGCAACATCAAGTTCACTTCATGTGTTTGCGGGAGAGACATATGAGACAATCCCCAAATAAGGTTAAAAGAGGATGAGTTCAACCTCTTGGCTAGATGTTCATTCACCGGTACATTTATGCTACGAGAATAGTATAGGTTCCAACACGTCTTTCAGGACGGGATCCAGTTAGCATAAGGTCCGGGCAAGCCTCCGTCCGCCTTAGTATTTCTCATAGCATTTACGGCTTTGTCCGGGTCTATCTCCCTTTGTGCCTCCTCACGTTCAGGTGTGGTGCAGGTTAGACTGAACTCATTACAGCCTCAGTTAGATCCAGCACAGGTACACGGTGTGTGACGTCAAACACACACGTGTCAAAAGAAGAATTCGATTGGCTAACGCGTTTCATCCCATCTGGGACTTCCTCAGAGCCGTTATTGCACTCAAGGTATGTGCAGTTTTTATATAGTTCGTTCCCAATTTCAATGAAATGTTCCCATTCATTTTCAAGGAAGGGAGAAAAGAGGTTTCTCAAAATATTTAACATTATATTCAGTATATTCCTATACATTTCCTGTTATCCCCTTAAACTAAGGACTTTCAAAGAGATTTATGAAAATTTAATGTAAAAGGAAAGTAGTTCTACCGACGTTAATTACCATTATATTATAAATGAAAGATATCTCCTATTTATGCAGATATTACAAATTCATATGTTCCCAAGTACTGTTATGGGTAGACTTTTCATATATGAGATTCTCTCTATTTGCCTGTGAACAGGTGTTTCTCAAAACAAGATAGAAAGAGTAAAAGATAAAGACTGTCAAAATAAGAAAAAATGAAAAAAGTTATATATAAAAAAAAATATATATCATTGTGCCAAGATATATAATGAACTGGCAAGATGGTTAAAATGGGGACAAACAGAGAGAGGTCCCGAGAGACAGATGCGAGATTCCATGGGGTGACAGGGAGCAAGTCAAGGATAGGCGTATGCCATCCCAGACCGGGTCCCCATCAACCCATGGATAAGAGAGAAAGCAGGAAATTGCCCGCAATTGATAAACCAACAATAGGGCTCAATAGCTAAATAAGGAATTGGTTTAGACACTGGTACTCTGTCATCAAACCAATGTCCTATATATTAGATAGCAACGGGGACCTTTAGATTTATCTCAAAGTCATAAGAACATATTGAATTTGATCTCATTATTCAATCCACTTGGCATCAAGGTGCCCAATGTATAAATCATTATAGTCTCCTTTTGCAGAAGTACTCTATTTCTGTCTCCTCCCCTTCTATCCTCAAATAAATGGTATATCCCCATATATTTTAAACCAGAGGGAGATTGATGATGATAGGATTTAAAATGAGCTGCTAAGGGACTTTTCATTTCAGCCTTCTTGATATCCGATATATGTTCCCCGATATGTATCTGAAGTTCGCGTATAGTTTTCCCTCTGTACATTTTATTGCAGGCGCAGATGATACAATATAACAAACATACAGGAGCGACAGTTGATAAAAGTCTGTACTCTGTACTCCTTTATCCCCTTTGCATCCATAAATTATCAGATTTCAGGACATATTTGCAATAGGGACAACTACCACATTTGAACATGCCCTTTGGGCGTTTTTTTAACCAAGCCTGGCTTTCTCTCAAGATTCTTGTATATAGGGGGCAGTATTATTGTAAAGGATCTGCCAGGCACAGCTTCGGAGTTAACTCCCATAATTAATCAGTCAGCACCTGAATCTACATCCCTGAGACTGACTCCAGCTTCCACCACTCAGGCTGGCAGGCTTAGGAGTGGGAGAGCCTATCACAACCTGGCCAGACTCAGCTAGCTCCCGCCCTCGGTCTATTTAAGCCTGCCCTTCCTGTCCCTCGGTGCTTGTGATTCTTTTCGTGTGGTTTCCTGGCCCAGCTACAGCTCCTTCTATTTTGATCCTGCTCCATACAGACCCTGGCTTACTGACTACTCTTCTGCTCTTCGTTTGGTACCTCGCACACTCCTGGCTTGACTCGGCTCGTTCACCACTCTGGTTGCTCACGGTGTTGCCGTGGGCAACTGCCCCTTTCCCTTCCTTGTATTCCCTTGTATGTTTGTTGTGTTTGTCGTGCACTTACTGAGCGCAGGGACCGCCGCCCAGTTGTACCCCGTCGCCTAGGGCGGGTCGTTGCAAGTAGGCAGGGACAGAGTGGCGGGTAGACTAGGGCTCACTTGTCCGTTTCCCTACCCCCCGTCATTACAATTATAGTAGTTATGTTCTTGTATATAGGGAGCAGTATTATAGTGGTTATATTCTTGTATATAGGGGCAGTATTATAGTAGTTATATTCTTGCATATAGGGGCAGTATTATAGTAGTTATATTCTTGTATATAGGAGCAGTATTATAGTAGTTATATTCTTGTACATTGGGGCAGTATTATAGTAGTTATGTTTTTGTACATAGGAGCAGTATTATAGTAGTTATATTCTTGTATATAGGGGCAGTATTATAGTAGTTATATTCTTGTATATAGGAGCAGTATTATAGTAGTTATATTCTTGTATATAGGGGGCAGTATTATAGTAGTTATATTCTTGTATATAGGGGCAGTATTATAGTAGTTATATTCTTCTATATAGTGGCAGTATTATAGAAGTTATATTCTTGTACATAGGAGCAGTATTACAGTAGTTATATTCTTGTATATTGGGGGCAGTATTATAGTAGGTATATTCTTGTACATAGGGGCAGTATTATAGTAGTTATATTCTTGTACATAGGGGCAGTATTATAGTAGTTATATTCTTGTATATAGGGGCAGTATTATAGTAGCTATATTCTTGTACATAGGGGGCAGTATTACAGTAGTTATATTCTTGTAAATAGGAGGCAGTATTATAGTAGTTACATTCTTATATATAGGGCAGTATTATAGTAGTTATATTTTTGTATATAGGTGCAGTATTACAGTAGTTATATTCTTGTATATACAGAGCAGTATTATAGTAGTTATATTCTTGTACATAGAGGCATTATTATAGTAGTTATATTCTTGTACATAGGGGACAATATTATATTAGATATATTCTTGTACATAGGGGGCAGTATTATAGTAGTTATATTCTTGTACATAGGAGGCAGTATTATAGTAGTTATATTCTTGTGTATATAGGAGCAGTATTATAGTAGTTATATTCTTGTACATAGGGGAAAGTATAATAGTAGTTATATTCTTGTATATAGGAGGCAGTATTATAAAAGTTATATTCTTGTATATAAGGGGCAGTATTATAGTCGTTATATTCTTGTACATAGGAGGCAGTATTATAGTAGTTATATTCTTGTACATAGGAGCAGTATTATAGTAGTTATATTCTTGTACATAGGAGCAGTATTATAGTAGTTATAGTCTTGTACATAGGGGGCAGTATTATAGTAGTTATATTCTTGTACATAGGAGCAGTATTATAGTAGTTATATTCTTGTAAATAGGGGCAGTATTATAGTAGTTATATTCTTGTATATAGGGGGCAGTATTATAGTAGTTATATTCTTGTACATAGGAGGCAGTATTATAATAGTAATATTCTTGTCAGCATTGTGAGAAACTAGACATGGACCGCAAAATCCACAATATATACGTTGATCTGAGCCACTAGGCATAATTTAGAAACATGAACATGAGGTTCTTTGTAAACATTTTGATCAAACTGTATAAGCCCACTTGCCACTTCACGGCGACCTCTTTCAAATGGGTCCCTACTCTAACGGCTGCAGCACCGCATGGCGGCCCTCGCCACCGCAGCACCGCTCCCGCAGAGGGAGCAACCCAGTGGTCCAAAAGCACCCATGCTAACAGACCGTGCTAAGTAATATTCTTGTACACAGAGGCAGTATTATAGTAGTTATATTCTTGTATATAGGAGCAGTATTATAGTAGTTATATTCTTGTACATAGGGGCAGTATTATAGTAGTTATATTCTTGTATATAGGAGCAGTATAAGGGCAGATTCAGACGAACACTGCATTTTGCGCGCGAAAAAACCACTTGACAGCTGCGTGTGTCACCCGTGTATGATGCGCGGCTGCGTGATTTTCGCGCAGCCGCCATCATAGAGATGAGGCTAGTCGACGCCCGTCACTGTCCAAGGTGCTGAAAGAGCTAACTGATCGGCAGTAACTCTTTCAGCACCCTCGACAGTGAATGCCGAACACAACATCGAGAAACCTGTTAAAAAAAAAGAAAAAGTTCGTACTTACCGAGAACTTCCCTCCCGGCCGTTGCCTTGGTGACGCGTCCTTGGTGACGCGCCTCTCTTGACATCGGGCCCCACCTCCCTGGATGACGCGGCAGTCCATGTGACCGCTGCAGCCTGTGCTTGGCCTGTGATTGGCTGGAGCTGTCACTTGGACTGAATTGTCATCCCGGGAGGTCAGACTGGAGGAAGAAGCCGGGAGTTATAGGTAAGTCAGAATTTCGTTTTTTTTTTACAGGTTCATGTATATTGGGATCGGAAGTCACTGTCCATGGTGCTGAAACAGTTTAACTCTTTCAGCACCCTGGATAGTGACTATCTCCTGACGTCGTGTACCGGAAAAAATTTTGCCGGGTTCGGCCAAAACGAGTTCGGCCGAACCCAGTGAAGTTCGGTTCGGTTGTCCGGGTTCGTTCATCTCAAAGACACTCCGTTTGGATGTTTGGAAACAGAAAAGCATGTGGTGCTTTTCTGTTTACATTCATCCTTTTGACAGCTGGTGCGCTGTTTCAGTCGGTTTGCACGGAAGTGCTTCCGTGCGACCTGCGTGGCTTTCACGCACCCATTGACTTCAATGGGTGCATGATGCATGAAATACGCGGAGATATTGAGCATGTCGCGCTTTTTGCGCAGCTGACAAACGCTGGGAAAAAAGCACGGACTGTCTGTACTGCCCCATAGACTTGTATTGGTCTGTGCGTGGCGCGTGAAAACCACGTGGCCCGCACGGACCCAATACACGCTCGTGTGAATCCCCCCTTATAGTAGTTATATTCTTGTATATAGGAGCAGTATTATAGTAGTTATATTCTTGTATTTACGGAGCAGTATTATAGTAGTTATATGCTTGTATATAGGAGGCTTTATTACAGTAGTTATATTCTTGTACATAGGGGACAATATTATAGTAGTTATAGTCTTGTACATAGGGGGCATTATTTTAGTATTTATATTCTTGTACATAGGGGACAATATTATAATAGTTATAGTCTTGAACATAGGGGGCAGTATTATAGTATTTATATTCTTGTACATAGGGGGAAGTATTATAGTAGTTATATTCTTGCATATAGGAGGCAGTATTATAGCAGTTATATTCTTGTACATAGGAGGCAGTATTATAGTAGTTATATTCTTGTATATAGGGGCAGTATTATAGTAGCTATATTCTTGTACATGGGAGCAGTATTACAGTAGTTATATTCTTGTATATAAGGGGCAGTATTATAGCAGTTATATTCTTGTACATAGGAGGCAGTATTATAGTAGTTATATTCTTGTATATAGGGACAGTATTATAGTAGTTATATTCTTGTACATAGGGGGCAGTATTACAGTAGTTATATTCTTGTACATAGGAGAGGATAGACGTGTGCTTGTGAGCTCCCTGTTAGGACTATGCATGGCTTCTGACCCAGGTGGAGGGGAGGGGTCCTGGGCTGATGATCCTGGGAAAGCCCAGAGTCTGGAGTTTGGCCTGCAGCATGGAGATGGTGGAGGTGATGATCTGGAAATGGTGGCTGGTGAGTCAACTGAATCTCACGATGTTGGTGAATTGTGCACAAAAATGACAAAGAAAAATATCTTTAAAATGGAAATGCAAGTTCGCAAATTGAGAACTGAAATTAACCAAGAGACTGATCCAAAGGCAAAGCTGATAAAATGTAAGTGTCTGGATGTTTGCACACGTGAGCTGGTGATATTGATGGAGAGATTGCAGAAAGTATCATGCACAGTACCCAAAATAAAGAACTGGGCAATTGAGAACAAAAGGGAGACCAGAGCCCAAACTGTGAAGAGAAAAAATATAATTGCAAAAAAAGACACTGACTATAAGACTGTGTATAATATTGTGGAGCAGGGAAACCCTGGAAGATATGAGTGTGCGGTGGCTGGAGGTTCACAACTCCCATCATGTGTGGGGTCTGTGCAATCAGTCAACAAAAATGCTGCTGCTAAAGCTGCAGAGAAATGTGTGCCAGCTGACGAGGGGTTAACTGCAGTAGACTCTATGTGCAGTACTGATGAAGTGAATGCGAGTGGCACTCCTGGGAGTGAGCAAGAAAGTGCCTCATGTCCTGATATTATAAGTGAGACCTCGCTCAGCGCGGTGATTGACAGTCTGATATCTGATGAACCAGCGGCACAGGCTGAGGCGGACATTGCAGACCCTGTTCTGGAGGTTCAGCCGTCCGCAGTGTCAGTGAATGGAGTTCAGGTTACACAGCGATCAGGAGCAGACACAGGAGGATCTGCAGTACAATCAGCTGAGGAGAGGTCCAGTCCTGACCCACCTGCTGACAGACCTCAGTACAGGAGACTGTTCTCCAGCGTCACAAGACCGACTAACCCCACACCTCAGAGGAGGAACGCGGTCAGAATCAGGTACTCGGGACCAGAGGAAAACCTCCCCTCCAGACTCTACATTGGGAAAGTTTTGTTGAAGGAGTTTATGAAGTTTAAAGCTTCTGAGGTGTTCGCTCTGATCCACGTTCCCTCCAGCAGGAATTATGACATCAGTTTCAAGCTGCAATATAGTCTAGACTTATTCTGGAGTATTTATAACGATACAAAGGAGAACGCGATGTGGGAGCATCTACATGTCATCCAGCTGACAAAACCCCAGGTAGTCACTGCCACCGTCCTGTTCCAGTCTGAGGTGGTGGCTCTGGCAGATTTGCAGCACTGGTTGAGCAGATATTGTGAGGTGAAGAGACTGCCAACAAAGATCTATGATGAGGAGGAGATCTGGAATGCAGGATATTCTGTCAAGATCCAGCTGGTTCAGGAGAATGGAGTGACCAGACATCTCCCGCACTCCTTCTACCTGGGCTCGGAGAGAGGCGTATGTTACTACCCTCGTCAACCGCGACTGTGCCATAGATGTGGGGGCAGACACCTGGCATTCAACTGTTCCCGTATTAAGTGCTCACTATGTGGTCAGTTTGGGCATGTGAAGGATGATTGTACAGGACCTGTCATCTGTAACCTGTGCTTGGGACCTGGACATACATTCCGGGAGTGTCCACATGCAGAACATAATAAGGAGGAGACCTTTAAAGGAGCCATGGAGGAAGAGCAGGAGGATGTCTCCATATGTGTAGATATGACCCCAGAACCTGGAAGCCCCAGCGAGGATGTGAGCCAAAGTACCAGAGACCCTGCTCCAGAGACGAATGTCCCATCTGTGGATGCTGCACAAGTGTCACCAGCCACTGAAAATAGAGGTCATGCTAAAAGCGAAATATCCAGTCACTCTGTCACCAAAATATCTAAACATCTGCCCAACACCAGTAAAGAACCAGCTGATCCAGCCGCAGTGAACAGTAAAAAACCAGCTGAGCCAGCCGCAGTGACCAGTAAGGAACCAGCTGATCCAGCCGCAGCGGCCAGTAAAAAAACAGCTGATCCAGCCGCAGCGACCAGTATCGATGAGGAGGGATTTCAGACGGTTAAAAGGAGAAGTAAAACAGATGATTCTTTTAGGAAAAAATTCACTGCTGCAAAGAAATTACCGGAGTCTCCAGTGCTGGCGATAACTGGGGGATGTTACTGTGTGCTGGGGGAAGATGACCAGGAAGAAGAAGCAGATATGGAGCAAGTCTCCTCACACATCCCAGACAACGAACCTCAGGATGAAGATGCTGACCCCCCAATGTCCACCAAAAGATGGGGCGTTACAGGACATAGCAGTGGAAGAAGGACAAAAAGTAGGAAAGACATGTAACCAGGATGAGGCTGAAAATCACCTCCTATTAATGTGAACAGTGTGAAGAATAGGAGCAGGCGGCGGACGATATTCCAGCGTCTGTCTGACGACAAAACCAATGTCATCTTTATACAAGAGACTTATCTACAGAGTAATGTCCCTGCTGTGTCCCTGCAGTCACCACATCTATTGGGACAGTGAAACTCTCAGCTGCTATATGGAGACTTCTAGCCCGAACTCCGTTTATATCATAGAGGTTCACTATATGTCATAAATGTGGTGACCGTGTACCATCTGTGGTGTGCGCGATGCTGCCCAGTCACCAATAAAGAAGAACTCTCCTGTAATACTGTCTAGAATAATATCATGAAAAATAGTTGAAACAATCTATACTGGAGCAATATTCATATATTATGGTTTGTTTAATGATTGTGATGTTATTAAGAGACATACGTTTATTTTCTTTATCTGTTATGAGTGTATTGCAAAGGTATTGTAATATTTTGTTGCAAGTTTTCAAATAAAAAAGATAATTATAGTAGTTATATTCTTGTACATAGGAGCAGTATTATAGTAGTTATATTCTTGTACATAGGAGCAGTATTATAGTAGTTATATTCTTGTACATAGGGGGAAGTGTTATAGTAGTTATATTCTTGCATATAGGAGGCAGTATTATAGCAGTTGTATTTTTGTACATAGGAGGCAGTATTATAGTAGTTATATTCTTGTATATAGGGGCAGTATTATAGTAGCTATATTCTTGTACATAGGGGGCAGTATTACAGTAGTTATATTCTTGTAAATAGGAGTCAGTATTATAGTAGTTACATTCTTATATGTAGGGGGCAGTATTATAGTAGTTATATTCTTATATATAGGGCAGTATTATAGTAGTTATATTTTTGTATATAGGGGCAGTATTACAGTAGTTATATTCTTGTACATACGGAGCAGTATTATAGTAGTTATATTCTTGTACATAGGGGCAGTATTATAGTAGTTATATTCTTGTACATAGGGGACAATATTATATTAGATATATTCTTGTACATAGGGGGCAGTATTATAGTAGTTATAGTCTTGTACATAGGAGGCAGTATTATAGTAGTTATATTCTTGTATATAGGAGCAGTATTATAGTAGTTATATTCTTGTACATAGGGGAAAGTTTAATAGTAGTTATATTCTTGTATATAGGAGGCAGTATTATAAAAGTTATATTCTTGTATATAAGGGGCAGTATTATAGTCGTTATATTCTTGTACATAGGAGGCAGTATTATAGTAGTTATATTCTTGTACATAGGAGCAGTATTCTAGTAGTTATATTCTTGTACATAGGAGCAGTATTATAGTAGTTATAGTCTTGTACATAGGGGGCAGTATTATAGTAGTTATATTCTTGTGCATAGGGGCAGTATTATAGTAGTTATATTCTTGTACAAAGGATATTTCAGGAGAGGAGCGTGCAGATTCAGTGCTGCTGTGAACTCTGCTCTTACCATTACGTAGCTCTCAGTCTGTTACCTCTCCTCCACTCCTGTCCTCAATAACACTTTCACATGATTGGCAAGTCACCACCCCGCACAAGATCCGCACGCTCCTCTCCTGAAATACTCTGTGCTGCCTTAAACTCTGTGGACAGGTCAGGATCCTGTTTCTTTTAAATGCTGCACTGTAGCGCAGCCTTATATAGTGGATCGAGCGGGTTCCCCAGCAGCATTTAAAAGAAACAGGATCCTGACCTGTCCACAGAGTTTAAGGCAGCACAGAGTATTTCAGGAGAGGAGCGTGTGATTGGCTGCAGAGGCCGCGGCAGCCTGTGATTGGCTGCAGAGGCCGCGGCAGCCTGTGATTGGCTGCAGAGGCCGCGGCAGCCTGTGATTGGCTGCAAAGGCGGTCACATGACATGCGTGACCGCCACTACAGCCTGTGATTGGCTGCAGCGAGCGGCGACATGGATGAAACGTCATCGCTGGAGGCCAGACAGGAGGAATGTAAGTATTTATATATTTTTTTTATTACATTAAAATTGTATTTTCCGCACGCCGAGCATTGTACTGTCAAGGTTGCTGAAAGAGTTAGTGCAGCCCATTAACTCTTTCAGCACCCTGGACAGTACCATGCTCGGCGCACGGAAATTACCGGTCAGAACTAGTTCGGTCCGAATCTAAATTTTTCGTGAAATTCGGCGAACTAGCCGAACCGAACTTTTCATAAGTTCGCTCATCTCTAATCAAGATGTACCGCTAAAGCCATAACCTGATCTAGAGAGTCAGAAGAGGGATAACTAACTAACAGGTCTTTCAGAGCGTTCGACAGAACCAGTCTAAACTGGCACCTCAAGGCAGGGTCATTCCACCGAGAAGCTACACACCACTTCCTAAAGTCAGAACAGTACTCCTCAATGGGTCTCTTACCCTGACGTAAGGTCACCAGCTGACTCTCGGCAAAGGCAGTCTTGTCAGTCTCGTCATAGATGAGTCCCAGAGCCGATAAAAAAAAGGTCAACAGAAGAGAGTTCAGGGGCGTCAGGGGCCAAGGAGAAGGCCCATTCCTGGGGCCATCCTGGAGCCGGGACATAATTATACCCACTTGCTGGCTCTCAGAACCTGAGGGGTGGGGCCTTAAATGGAAATAGAGCCTACAACTTCCCAGAAAGGTCAGGCAACTTGAGGTGGGGTTCAAGAGGTGGGGTGGAGGGCACTACCTGGGTAGCATCACGCAGGTTGCACCTCTGAGACAGGTCTTGGACCTGTAGGGAGAGACCCTGCATTTGCTGAGCCAGGGCCTCAAGGGGGTCCATAGTGTGTCAGGGACCGGGGTGGAAAAGGTATATGGACCTGTGATTATGTAATGTCAGGATAGGGAGACAGACAGGTGAGCCCTAATCTACCCGCCACTCAGTCCCTGCCTACTTGCACAGGCCGTCCTAGGCGACGGCGTACAACTGGGCGACGGTCCCTACGCTCAATATGTGCACGACAGTCAAACAAGACAAGGGAACACAAAAGCAAAGGAATGTGGGGCAGTTGCCCACGGCAACACCGTGAGCAACAGAGTAGTGGACGAGCCGAGTCAAACCAGGAGTGTACGTGGTAACAAATGCAGAGCAGGAGAACAATCAGTCAAGCCAGGGTCAATATGAAGCAGAGGTCAATAGAAACAGCAGGAACAGCAGAGCCAGGAAACGGAAGAATCACAGGTAAAGGACAAGCAGCAAATAAAGGTATAAGTGGACCAAGGGCGGGAGCTTGAACCATCTGGCCAGGCTGCGATAGGCTCTCCCACTCCTCAGCCTACCAGCCTGAGTGGTAGCAGATCGAGTCACTCTAGCAGACCTAGGAACAGATGCAGGCTGATTAACCAAGGGCGTCGACACAGAAGCTGTGTCAGGCAAATCCTTCACATTACATTCTTGTACATACAGTGAAGGAAATAAGTATTTGAGCCCTTGCTGATTTTGTAAGTTTGCCCACTGTCAAAGACATAAACAGTCTAGAATTTTTAGGCTAGGTTAATTTTACCAGTGAGAGATAGATTATATTTAAAAAAACACGAAAATCACATAGTCAAAATTATATATATTTATTTGCATTGTGCACAGAGAAATAAGTATTTGATGCCCTACCAACCATTTAAGAATTCAGCCTCCTCCAGACCAGTTATACGCTCCAAATCAACTTGGTGCCTGCATTAAAGACAGCTGTCTTAAATGGTCACCTGTATAAAAGACTCCTGTCCACAGACTAAATTAATAAGTCTGACTCTAACCTCTACAACATGTGCAAGACCAAAGAGCTTTCTAAGGATGTCAGGAACAAGATCATAGACCTGCACAAGGCTGGAATGGGCTACAAAAACATAAGTAAGACGCTGGGTGAGAAGGAGACAACTGTTGGTGCAATAGTAAGAAAATGGAAGACATACAAAATGACTGTCAATCGATATCGATCTGGGGCTCCATGCAAAATCTCACCTCGTGGGGTATCCTTGATCCTGAGGAAGGTGAGAGCTCAGCCGAAAACTACACGGGGGGAACTTGTTAATGATCTCAAGGCAGCTGGGACCACAGTCACCAAGAAAACCATTGGTAACACATTACGCCGTAATGGATTAAAATCCTGCAGTGGCCGCAAGGTCCCCCTGCTCAAGAAGGCACATGTACAGGCCCGTCTGAAGTTTGCAAATGAACATCTGGATGATTCTGAGAGTGATTGGGAGAAGGTGCTGTGGTCAGATGAGACTAAAATTGAGCTCTTTGGCATTAACTCAACTCGCCGTGTTTGGAGGAAGAGAAATGCTGCCTATGACCCAAAGAACACCGTCCCCGCTGTCAAGCATGGAGGTGGAAACATTATGTTTTGGGGGTGTTTCTCTGCTAAGGGCACAGGACTACTTCACCACATCAATGGGAGAATGCATGGAGTCATGTACCGTCAAATCCTGAGTGACAACCTCCTTCCCTCCACCAGGACATTAAAAATGGCTCGTGGCTGGGTCTTCCAGCACGACAATGACCCGAAACATACAGCCAAGGCAACAAAGGAGTGGCTCAAAAAGAAGCACATTAAGGTCATGGAGTGGCCTAGCCAGTCTCCAGAGCTTAATCCCATCGAAAACTTATGGAGGGAGCTGAAGATCTGAGTTGCCAAGCGACAGCCTAGAAATCTCAATGATTTACAGATGATCTGCAAAGAGGAGTGGGCAAAAATTCCTTCTAATATGTGTGCAAACCTCATCATCAACTACAAAAAACTTCTGACTGCTGTGCTTGCCAACAAGGGTTTTGCCACCAAGTATTAAGTCTTGTTTGCCAAAGGGATCAAATACTTATTTCTCTGTGCACAATGCAAATAAATATATATAATTTTGACTATGTGATTTTTTATTTTTTATTTTTATATAATCTATCTCTCACTGGTAAAATTAGCCTAGCCTAAAAATTCTAGACTGTTCATGTCTTTGACAGTGAGCAAACTTACAAAATCAGCAAGGGAACAAATACTTATTTCCTTCACTGTAGGTGGCAGCATTATAGTAGTTATATTCCTGTACATAGGAGGCAGTATTAAAGTAGTTAAATTTTTGCACATAGGTGGCAGCATTATAAAGTTATATTCTTGTACATAGGGACAGTATTATAGTAGTTATATTCTTGTGTATAGTAGCAGTATTATAGTAGTTATATTCTTGTGCATAGGGGGCAGTATTATAGTAGTTATATTCTTGAACATTGGGGGCAGTATTATACTAGTTATATTCTTGTACATAAGAGCAGTATTATAGTAGTTATATACCTGTACATAGGGGCAGTATTATAGTAGTTTTATTCTTGTACATAGGGGCAGTATTATAGTAGTTATATTCATGTAGACAGGGGGCAGTATTATAGTAGTTATATTCTTGTACATAGGGGGCATTATTATAGTAGTTATATTCTTGTGTATAGGGGCAGTATTACAGTAGTTATATTCTTGAACATAGGGGGCAGTATTATAGTAGTTATATTCTTGTACATAAGAGCAGTATTATAGTAGTTATATACCTGTACATAGGGGCAGTATTATAGTAGTTTTATTCTTGTACATAGGGACAGTATTATAGTAGTTATATTCATGTAGATAGGGGGCAGTATTATAGTAGTTATATTCTTGTACATAGGGGGCAGTATTATAGTAGTTATATTCTTATATATGGGGGGCAGTATTACAGTAGTTATATTCTTGTATATAGGAGGCTGTATTATAGTTGCTATATTCTTGTGTATAGGGGCAGTATTACAGTAGTTATATTCTTGAACATAGGGCGCAGTATTATAGTAGTTATATTCTTGTACATAAGAGCAGTATTATAGTAGTTATATACCTGTACATAGGGGCAGTATTATAGTAGTTTTATTCTTGTACATAGGGGCATTATTAGAGTAGTTATATTCATGTAGATAGGGGGCAGTATTATAGTAGTTATATTCTTGTACATAGGAGGCAGTATTATAGTAGTTATATTCTTTTACATAGGAGCAGTATTATAGTAGTTATATTCTTGTCCATAGGAGAGGATAGACGTGTGCTTGTGAGCTCCCTGTTAGGACTATGCATGGCTTCTGACCCAGGTGGAGGGGAGGGGTCCTGGGCTGATGATCCTGGGAAAGCCCAGAGTCTGGAGTTTGGCCTGCAGCATGGAGATGGTGGAGGTTATGATCTGGAAATGGTGGCTGATGAGTCAACTGAATCTCATGATGTTGGTGAATTGTGCACAAAAATGACAAAGAAAAATATCTTTAAAATGGAAATGCAAGTTTGCAAATTGAGAACTGAAATTAACCAAGAGACTGATCCAAAGGCAAAGCTGATGAAATGTGAGTGTCTGGATGTTTGCACACGTGAGCTGGTTATATTGAAGGAGAGATTGCAGAAAGAATCATGCACAGTACCCAAAATAAAGAACTGGGCAATTGAGAACAAAAGGGAGACCAGAGCCCAAACTGTGAAGAGAAAAAATATCATTGCAAAAAAAGACACTGACTATAAGACTGTGTATAATATTGTGGCGCAGGGAAATCCTGGAAGATATGAGTGTGCAGTGGCTGGAGGATCACATCTCTCATCATGTGTGGGGTCTGTGCAATCAGTCAACACAAATGCTGCTAAAGCTGCAGAGAAATGTGTGCCAGCTGACGAGGGGTTAATTGCAGTAGACTCTATGTGCAGTACAGATGAAGTGAATGCGAGTGGCACTCCTGGGAGTGAGCAAGAAAGTGCCTCATGTCCTGATATTATAAGTGAGACCTCGCTCAGCGCGGTGATTGACAGTCTGATATCTGATGAACCAGCGGCACAGGCTGATTGCAGACCCTGTTCTGGAGGTTCAGCCGTCCGCAGTGTCAGTGAATGGAGTGCAGGTTACACAGCGATCAGGAGCAGACACAGGAGGATCTGCAGTACAATCAGCTGAGGAGAGGTCCAGTCCTGACCCACCTGCTGACAGACCTCAGTACAGGAGACTGTTCTCCAGCGTCACAAGACCGACTAACCCCACACCTCAGAGGAGGAACGCGGTCAGAATCAGGTACTCAGGACCAGAGGAAAACCTCCCCTCCAGACTCTACATTGGGAAAGTTTTGTTGAAAGAGTTTATGAAGTTTAAAGCTTCTGAGGTGTTCGCTCTGATCCACGTTCCCTCCAGCAGGAATTATGACATCAGTTTCAAGCTGCAATATAGTCTAGACTTATTCTGGAGTATTTATAACGATACAAAGGAGCACGCGATGTGGGAGCATCTACATGTCATCCAGCTGACTAAACCCCAGGTAGTCACCGCCACCGTCCTGTTCCAGTCTGAGGTGGTGGCCCTGGCAGATTTGCAGCACTGGTTGAGCAGATATTGTGAGGTGAAGAGACTGCCAACAAAGATCTATGATGAGGAGGAGATCTGGAATGGAGGATATTCTGTCAAGATCCAGCTGGTTCAGGAGAATGGAGTGACCAGACATCTGCCGCACTCCTTCTACCTGGGCTCGGAGAGAGGCGTATGTTACTACCCTGGTCAACCGCGACTGTGCCATAGATGTGGGGGCAGACACCTGGCATTCAACTGTTCCCGTATTAAGTGCTCACTATGTGGTCAGTTTGGGCATGTGAAGGATGATTGTACAGGACCTGTCATCTGTAACCTGTGCTTAGGACCTGGACATACATTCCGGGAGTGTCCGCATGCAGAACATAATAAGGAGGAGACCTTTAAAGAAGCCATGGAGGAAGAGCAGGAGGATGTCTCCATATGTGTAGATATGACCCCAGAACCTGGAAGTCCCAGCGAGGATGTGAGCCAAAGTACCAGAGATCGTGCTCCAGAGACGAATGTCCCATCTGTGGATGCTGCACAAGTGTCACCAGCCACTGAAAATAGAGGTCATGCTAAAAGTAAAATATCCAGTCACTCTGTCACCAAAACATCTAAACATCTGCCCAACACCAGTAAGGAACCAGCTGATCCAGCCGCAGCGACCAGTAAAAAACCAGCGGGGCCAGCCGCAGCGACCAGTAAGAAACCAGCTGATCCAGCCGCAGCGACTAGTAAAAAACCAGCTGATCCAGCCGCAGCGACCAGTATCGATGAGGAGGGATTTCAGACGGTTAAAAGGAGAAGTAAAATAGATGATTCTTCTAGGAAAAAAATCACTGCTGCAAAGAAATCACCGGAGTCTCCAGTGCTGGCGATAACTGGGGGACGTTACTGTGCGCTGGGAGAAGATGACCAGGAAGAAGAAGCAGAGATGGAGCAAGTCTCCTCACACATCCCAGATGACGAACCTCAGGATGAAGATGCTGACCCCCCAATGTCCACCAAAAGATGGGGTGTTACAGGACATAGCAGTGGAAGAAGAAAAAAAAGTAGGAAAGACATGTAACCAGGATGATGCTGAAAATCACCTCCATCAATGTGAACAGTGTGAAGAATAGGAGCAGGCGGCGGGCGATATTCCAGCGTCTGTCTGACGACAAAACCAATGTCATCTTTATACAAGAGACTTATCTACAGAGTAATGTCCCTGCTGTGTCCCTGTCCCTGCAGTCACCACATCTATTGGGACAGTGAAAATCTCAGTTGCTGTATAGAGACTTCTAGCCCGAACTCCGTTTATATCATAGAGGTTCACTATATGCCAAAAATGTGGTGACCGTGTCCCATCTGTGGTGTGCGCGATGCTGCCCGGTCACCAATAAAGAAGAACTCTCCTGTAATACGGTCTAGAATAATATCATGAAAAATAGTTGAAACAATCTATACTGGCGCAATATTCATATATTATGGTTTGTTTAATGATTGTGATGTTATTGAGAGACATACGTTTATTTTCTTTATCTGTTATGAGTGTATTGCAAAGGTATTGTAATAATTTGTTGCAAGTTTTCAAATAAAAAAAAAAAGATAATTATAGTAGTTATATTCTTGTACATAGGGGGCAGTATTATAGTAGTTATATTCTTATATATGGGGGGCAGTATTACAGTAGTTATATTCTTGTATATAGGAGGCTGTATTATAGTTGCTATATTCTTGTGTATAGGGGCAGTATTACAGTAGTTATATTCTTGAACATAGGGCGCAGTATTATAGTAGTTATATTCTTGTACATAAGAGCAGTATTATAGTAGTTATATACCTGTACATAGGGGCAGTATTATAGTAGTTTTATTCTTGTACATAGGGGCATTATTAGAGTAGTTATATTCATGTAGATAGGGGGCAGTATTATAGTAGTTATATTCTTGTACATAGGAGGCAGTATTATAGTAGTTATATTCTTTTACATAGGAGCAGTATTATAGTAGTTATATTCTTGTCCATAGGAGAGGATAGACGTGTGCTTGTGAGCTCCCTGTTAGGACTATGCATGGCTTCTGACCCAGGTGGAGGGGAGGGGTCCTGGGCTGATGATCCTGGGAAAGCCCAGAGTCTGGAGTTTGGCCTGCAGCATGGAGATGGTGGAGGTTATGATCTGGAAATGGTGGCTGGTGAGTCAACTGAATCTCATGATGTTGGTGAATTGTGCACAAAAATGACAAAGAAAAATATCTTTAAAATGGAAATGCAAGTTTGCAAATTGAGAACTGAAATTAACCAAGAGACTGATCCAAAGGCAAAGCTGATGAAATGTGAGTGTCTGGATGTTTGCACACGTGAGCTGGTTATATTGAAGGAGAGATTGCAGAAAGAATCATGCACAGTACCCAAAATAAAGAACTGGGCAATTGAGAACAAAAGGGAGACCAGAGCCCAAACTGTGAAGAGAAAAAATATCATTGCAAAAAAAGACACTGACTATAAGACTGTGTATAATATTGTGGCGCAGGGAAATCCTGGAAGATATGAGTGTGCAGTGGCTGGAGGATCACATCTCTCATCATGTGTGGGGTCTGTGCAATCAGTCAACACAAATGCTGCTAAAGCTGCAGAGAAATGTGTGCCAGCTGACGAGGGGTTAATTGCAGTAGACTCTATGTGCAGTACAGATGAAGTGAATGCGAGTGGCACTCCTGGGAGTGAGCAAGAAAGTGCCTCATGTCCTGATATTATAAGTGAGACCTCGCTCAGCGCGGTGATTGACAGTCTGATATCTGATGAACCAGCGGCACAGGCTGATTGCAGACCCTGTTCTGGAGGTTCAGCCGTCCGCAGTGTCAGTGAATGGAGTACAGGTTGCACAGCGATCAGGAGCAGACACAGGAGGATCTGCAGTACAATCAGCTGAGGAGAGGTCCAGTCCTGACCCACCTGCTGACAGACCTCAGTACAGGAGACTGTTCTCCAGCGTCACAAGACCGACTAACCCCACACCTCAGAGGAGGAACGCGGTCAGAATCAGGTACTCAGGACCAGAGGAAAACCTCCCCTCCAGACTCTACATTGGGAAAGTTTTGTTGAAGGAGCTTATGAAGTTTAAAGCTTCTGAGGTGTTCGCTCTGATCCACGTTCCCTCCAGCAGGAATTATGACATCAGTTTCAAGCTGCAATATAGTCTAGATTTATTCTGGAGTATTTATAACGATACAAAGGAGCACGCGATGTGGGAGCATCTACATGTCATCCAGCTGACTAAACCCCAGGTAGTCACCGCCACCGTCCTGTTCCAGTCTGAGGTGGTGGCTCTGGCAGATTTGCAGCATTGGTTGAGCAGATATTGTGAGGTGAAGAGACTGCCAACAAAGATCTATGATGAGGAGGAGATCTGGAATGGAGGATATTCTGTCAAGATCCAGTTGGTTCAGGAGAATGGAGTGACCAGACATCTGCCGCACTCCTTCTACCTGGGCTCGGAGAGAGGCATATGTTACTACCCTGGACAACCACGACTGTGCCATAGATGTGGGGGCAGACACCTGGAATTTAACTGTTCCCGTATTAAGTGCTCACTATGTGGTCAGTTTGGGCATGTGAAGGATGATTGTACAGGACCTGTCATCTGTAACCTGTGCTTAGGACCTGGACATACATTCCGGGAGTGTCCACATGCAGAACATAATAAAGAGGAGACCTTTAAAGAAGCCATGGAGGAAGAGCAGGAGGATGTCTCCATATGTGTAGATATGACCCCAGAACCTGGAAGCCCCAACGATAATGTGAGCCAAAGTACCAGAGATCGTGCTCCAGAGACAAATATCCCATCTGTGGATGCTGCACAAGTGTCACCAGCCACTGAAAATAGAGGTCATGCTAAAAGTAAAATATCCAGTCATTCTGTCACCAAAACATCTAAACATCTGCCCAACACCAGTAAGGAACCAGCTGATCCAGCCGCAGCGACCAGTAAAAAACCAGCTGATCCAGCCGCAGCAACCAGTAAAAAACCAGCTGATCCAGCCGCAGCGACCAGTAAAAAACCAGCTGGGCCAGCCGCAGCGACCAGTAAAAAACCAGCTGATGCAGCCGCAGCGACCAGTATGGATGAGGAGGGATTTCAGACGGTTAAAAGGAGAAGTAAAACAGATGATTCTTCTAGGAAAAAAATCACTACTGCAAAGAAATCAACGGAGTCTCAAGTGCTGGCGATAACTGGGGGACGTTACTGTGCGCTGGGGGAAGATGAACAGGAAGAAGAAGCAGAGATAGAGCAAGTCTCCTCACACAACCCAGATGACGAACCTCAGGATGAAGATGCTGACCCCCCAATGTCCACCAAAAGATGGGGTGTTACAGGACATAGCATTGGAAGAAGGAAAAAAAGTAGGAAAGACATGTAACCCGGATGAGGCTGAAAATCACCTCTATTAATGTGAACAGTGTGAAGAATAGGAGCAGGCGGCAGGCGATATTCCAGCGTCTGTCTGACGACAAAACCAATGTCATCTTTATACAAGAGACTTATCTACAGAGTAATGTCCCTGCTGTGTCCCTGCAGTCACCACATTTAGTGGGACAGTGAAACTCTCAGCTGCTGTATGGAGACTTCTAGCCCGAACTCCGTTTATATCATAGAGGTTTACTATATGTCATAAATGTGGTGACCGTGTACCCTCTGTGGTGTGCCCGATGCTGCCCGGTCACCAATAAAGATGAACTCTCCTGTAATACTGCCTAGAATAATATCATGAAAAATAGTTGAAACAATCTATACTGGAGCAATATTCATATATTATGGTTTGTTTAATGATTGTGATGTTATTAAGAGACATACGTTTATTTTCTTTATCTGTTATGAGTGTATTGCAAAGGTATTGTAATAATTTGTTGCAAGTTTTCAAATAAAAAAGATAATTATAGTAGTTATATTCTTGTATATGGGGGGCAGTATTACAGTAGTTATATTCTTGTATATAGGAGGCAGTATTATAGTAGTTATATTCTTGTGTATATAGGGGCAGTATCATAGTAGTTATATTCTTGTATATAGGAGCAGTATTATAGTAGTTATATTCTTGTATATAGGGGCAGTATTATAGTAGTTATATTCTTGTCCATAGGAGAGGATAGACGTGTGCTTCTGAGCTCCCTGTTAGGACTATGCATGGCTACTGACCCAGGTGGAGGGGAGGGGTCCTGGGCTGATGATCCTGGGAAAGCCCAGAGTCTGGAGTTTGGCCTGCAGCATGGAGATGGTGGAGGTGATGATCTGGAAATAGTGGCTGGTGAGTCAACTGAATCTCATGATGTTGGTGAATTGCGCACAAAAATGACAAAGAAAAATATCTTTAAAATGGAAATGCAAGTTCGCAAATTGAGAACTGAAATTAACCAAGAGACTGATCCAAAGGCAAAGCTGATGAAATGTGAGTGTCTGGATGTTTGCACACGTGAGCTGGTGATATTGAAGGAGAGATTGCAGAAAGAATCATGCACAGTACCCAAAATAAAGAACTGGGCAATTGAGAACAAAAGGGAGACCAGAGCCAAAACTGTGAAGAGAAAAAATATCATTGCAAAAAAAGACACTGACTATAAGACTGTTTATAATATTGTGGAGTAGGGAAACCCTGGAAGATATGAGTGTGCAGTGGCTGGAGGATCACATCTCTCATCATGTGTGGGGTCTGTGCAATCAGCCAACACAAATGCTGCTAAAGCTGCAGAGAAATGTGTGCCAGCTGACGAGGGGTTAACTGCAGTAGACTCTATGTGCAGTACTGATGAAGTGAATGCGAGTGGCACTCCTGGGAGTGAGCAAGAAAGTGCCTCATGTCCTGATATTATAAGTGAGACCTCGCTCAGCGAGTTGATTGACAGTCTGATATCTGATAAACCAGCGGCACAGGCTGAGGCGGACATTGCAGACCCTGTTCTGGAGGTTCAGCCGTCCGCAGTGTCAGTGAATGGAGTACAGGTTGCACAGCGATCAGGAGCAGACACAGGAGGATCTGCAGTACAATCAGCTGAGGAGAGGTCCAGTCCTGACCCACCTGCTGACAGACCTCAGTACAGGAGACTGTTCTCCAGCGTCACAAGACCGACTAACCCCACACCTCAGAGGAAGAACGCGGTCAGAATCAGGTACTCAGGAGCAGAGGAAAACCTCCCCTCCAGACTCTACATTGGGAAAGTTTTGTTGAAGGAGTTTATGAAGTTTAAAGCTTCTGAGGTGTTCGCTCTTATCCACGTTCCTTCCAGCAGGAATTATGACATCAGTTTCAAGCTGCAATATAGTCTAGACTTGTTCTGGAGTATTTATAACGATACAAAGGAGCACGAGATATGGGAGCATCTACATGTCATCCAGCTGACTAAACCCCAGGTAGTCACCGCCACCGTCCTGTTCCAGTCTGAGGTGGTGGCTCTGGCAGATTTGCAGCACTGGTTGAGCAGATATTGTGAGGTGAAGAGACTGCCAACAAATATCTATGATGAGGAGGAGATCTGGAATGGAGGATATTCTGTCAAGATCCAGCTGGTTCAGGAGAATGGAGTGACCAGACATCTGCCGCACTCCTTCTACCTGGGATCGGAGAGAGGCATATGTTACTACCCTGGTCAACTGCGACTGTGCCATAGATGTGGGGGCAGACACCTGGCATTCAACTGTTCCCGTATTAAGTGCTCACTATGTGGTCAGTTTGGGCATGTGAAGGACGATTGTACAGGACCTGTCATCTGTAACCTGTGCTTAGGACCTGGACATACATTCCGGGAGTGTCAAAATGCAGAACATAATAAGGAGGAAACCTTTAAAGGAGCCATGGAGGAAGAGCAGGAGGATGTCTCCATATGTGTAGATACAACCCCAGAACCTGGAAGTTCCAACGATGATGTGAGCCAAAGTACCAGAGATCGTGCTCCAGAGACGAATGCCCCATCTGTGGATGCTGCACAAGTGTCACCAGCCACTGAAAATAGAGGTCATGCTAAAAGCAAAATATCCAGTCTCTCTGTCACCAAAACATCTAAACATCTGCCCAACACCAGTAAAGAACCAGCTGATCCAGCCGCAGTGACCAGTAAGGTACCAGCTGATCCAGCCGCAGCGGCCAGTAAAAAACCAGCTGATCTAGCTGCAGCGGCCTGTAAAAAACCAGCTGATCCAGCCGCAGCGACCAGTATGGATGAGGAGGGATTTCAGACGGTTAAAAGGAGAAGTAAAACAGATGATTCTTCTAGGAAAAAAATCACTGCTGCAAAGAAATCACCGGAGTCTCCAGTGCTGGCGATAACTGGGGGACGTTACTGTGTGCTGGGGGAAGATGACCAGGAAGAAGAAGCAGAGATGGAGCAAGTCTCCTCACACATCCCAGACAACGAACCTCAGGATGAAGATGCTGACCCCCCAATGTCCACCAAAAGATGGGGTGTTACAGGACATAGCAGTGGAAGAAGGAAAAAAAGTAGGAAAGACATGTAACCAAGATGAGGCTGAAAATCACCTCCATCAATGTGAACAGTGTGAAGAATAGTAGCAGGCGGCAGGCGATATTCCAGCGTCTGTCTGACGACAAAACCAATGTTCTCTTTATACAAGAGACTTATCTACAGAGTAATGTCCCTGCAGTCACCACATCTAGTGGGACAGTGAAACTCTCAGTTGCTGTATGGAGACTTCTAGCCTGAACTCCGTTTATATCATAGAGGTTCACTATATGCCATAAATGTGGTGACCGTGTTCCATCTGTGGTGTGCGCGATGCTGCCCGGTCACCAATAAAGGAAGAACTCTCCTGTAATACTGTCTAGAATAATATCATGAAAAATAGTTGAAACAATCTATACTGGAGCAATATTCATATATTATGGTTTGTTTAATGATTGTGATGTTATTAAGAGACATACGTTTATTTTCTTTATCTGTTATGAATGTATTGCAAAGGTATTGTAATAATTTGTTGCAAGTTTTCAAATAAAAAAGATAATTATAGTAGTTATATTCTTGTATACAGGAGGCAGTATTATAGTAGTTATATTCTTGTATATAGGGGCAGTATTATAGTTGTTATATTAATGTATATAGGGGCAGTATTATAGTAGTTATATTCTTGTATATAGGGGCAGTATTATAGTAGTTATATTCTTGTATATAGAGGCAGTATTATAGTAGTTATATTCTTGTACATGGGAGCAGTATTACAGTAGTTATATTCTTGTATATAGGGGACTGTATTATAGTAGTTATATTCTTGTACATAGGAGCAGTATTATAGTAGTTATATTCTTGTATATAGCAGGCGATTTTTATTAGTAAAAAACAAACAAATATAACATTCCATCAGAATTTTCAAAACAAATTATAATTTAATAGAACTCAAACATGACGATGAAAAAGAAACTCGAAAATAACTTTAACTTAACAGGAGTCCATTGCTGTTAAAAAGGAAGAGGGAGAAAAAAAACAACAACAAGTTTGTATTATACAGAGAACTAGCATTATTCCAAATATACATTCCTCCATAACACTGTTTTTCAAATTTTTCCTAATTTCTAAGGCTTTAATCCACCTTAGTTCTGACATGATCAGGTTCACGGCTGACATATGGTGAAATGGCTCGTTATAAATGGACATTCTGGTTCTTGTATGCCACTGGTAATATTTGACTACATTAATTATCAGATACAAGGTCCCCCGGTCAATGTTATTTATATTATATGGTACTCCATAAATAATTTCTGGGTATTTTAGAGACTGCAATTTTGGGATTTTTAACTTGCAGGATATTTCTGGCCATATATTTTGTCCTCCCCAGCACTCGGTTATAAAATGCTCCATTGTCTCCTCCTGTTGACAACCCAAGGGACACTTCCGATCTGACACACTCAAATATTTTAGATTCTCTTTAACATAAAGTTTCCCATGCAATGACAGCCATGCAATGTCAAAAAGCTTGACCGGGAGTCTCGCTCCATTGAGAAACCTCAGACTTTCCTGTAAGGTAGCGGTTGTGCAATCTTTAAGTGCCGGCTGTAAACAAAAGAAAGTCCTACATACGGTGAAATATAGATCTCTCCTGGTCTTACTCTTAATATAGGACTTGTCTATTCCCCATCTCTTCAGACAGCTAAGACCATAATCCAGATACTGGGGAAGGAAGTCTCGTGTCAATCGCCCCCTTTTGAGACTGCCGCCCTGTATCCAAGACTCTGCAAGAGGCAATATCAAATCTCTGATACTGTTTACCCACAGGGCACTGTTATTTACGTCTAGGTTACCAAATTTGTTTTAAGAAACAAACATACCCAACCCACCCTCTCTCCTCTGTAGGTAAGTAATCCCTCTTTTTACTGGGTTCAACCTGTTCCCCCAAAAAAGTTGGAAGAACAGGCTAAAGAGCCTAGAGGAGAAAGTTTCTGGCAATGGAAACATGACTGAAACATACAAATAGACGGGGACCAGGTAAGTCTTCAACATTTTAACCCTCTCTCTATAGGTCAGCCTCCAGTTTCTCCATCGCTGAACCTTTGCATTTCCGGCTTCCAATTTCTGCTCCCAATTTAGTTTGGCATTATCATCCCTCCCAAATTTAATTCCCAGAATCTTAATATCGGTGGAGGCTTTTGCAAATTGTGGCAGATCAAAGTCTGGATCACTATGTAATACCCAGAAAGCTTCACTCTTCTCAAGGTTGACCAGAGACCCAGAGGCCTCAGGGTAGCTTCTGATGCCTGCAGACAACATCTGCACTTCACGAGGCTCAGATATCACTACTGTCACATCATCCGCGTAGGCGACAACACTCAGGGGTGAGGGGCCATCCTAAAAATCTACTCTCTAATTGACTTTGCAAAAGGGAGACAATACAACTCTGCACATGACTATCATCTAAGAGACTAGAATTAAGTTTTCATAGCCCTCTACTAATATCTGGCCGTTTAGTGGCTCCTAAGCAGAAACACAATGCCATATGGTCCGAATAAGGGACCACTTTCTCACTCATCCCAGTAACCATCTCTGTAGCATTGACAAAAGCCAAATCGATCCTACTGTTCCTGTCAGCACAACAATATGTGAATTTTGGCTTTATACCACCCTGTGTGAAGACATCACTTAAGCCTGCCTGTAAGATCATTTTATTTAGGACATTCGAGTCCCTGGTCACTGCTCTGCCAGAGGATCTGTCACCTGATGTGCTCGTGACATTGATATCCCCAGCCATCACCACAGGAACAGAGGTAAAGACGTATTGTTTCACATCATTAAAAAGCTGGATCCTGTCAGTCACTGTCTGTGGGCCATAGATATTAATGAGTCGGAGCCTTCTACCGTGGATTGTAACTTCTAGAACCAGACACCGTCCCATACAAACCTCCGTTAACCTATGTACAGTCACATCATTGGTGTTAAACAGTATAGCGACCCCGGCATAAGGCTCCACAGTAAGTGACCAGAAAGAAGGACCGGACCTCCACTCTCTCTCCGCCTCACGTATAAGACAAATTGTGGTTAAACGAGTCTCTTGCAAGAAGATGACATCTGCATCCAGATATCGGAGATGATCATAGACTGTAAACGTCGTCTTCCTCACTTTAATACTGTTTACATTGCTGGAAGCAACTTTTAAGGAAAACCCGGCCATCAGAGCACAACACAAAAAGAAAAGAAAATAAATGACCCCCATCATAATAACTAAGAATTGGGGTCACTCTGCCGACCACCTGTTTCCATATCTGACGGTCCTGGGGTTTCTACAGTGCAAGGTTTCTTTTTTATTGGGGGATGGTCCCCTGCGTCTTCTTCGTATTCATCATCTATTCTTAATAACTCTCCTTCAAAATCCCCATCTGACTCTGACAGGGCACTGAATCTATTAGATACGACCATTACTTCTTCTCTGTTCCCTTTCTTCCTGCCTCTTTCCTCCTCTTCCTCCGGCTTACGAGAGGACGGGTCTTTTTTCCTCCTTTTATTCTGCATACCCTTCCTTTCCTCAGATGGTAATGCAGAAGAAGAGGCTCCCGGTGGCTGGTCCCAAGGGGCAACTTCCATGGTCTCCTGTGTACTGTCCGACTGCTGATGTTCTGGACCTGGATGACCTGACTCCTGCTGGAACTCCTGTCTGGTCATTATTGACCCTGACATTAGAGCCTCCTCCTCTACCTCGTCCGTCTCAGTCACAAACTCCTCAACAGAAATCTGCTTACAAATATTGTGCCAGGCATCAGGACAGTCCCTGTGCGGGTGACCTACCCTCCCACACAGATTACATCGGACATTCTGACAGTTAGCACTTAGATGGCCAACTTCACCGCACAGGTTACACTTTACCACAGTGCAGACGTTTGCCAAGTGACCAGTCTTACCACACTTGAAGCACTTTCTGGGTTGACCAGGATAAAAGCAAACACCCTTTTCTGTCCCAATGAAGAAGGAATTGGGTAAATGTAAAGTCACGTTGTTATGCTGGTGCAGTTTTACCAGAACCCTCCACCCTCCAGTCCAGATATCATCAGCGTCTCTGTTCTTGGTCAGGTCAGACACCAGGTCACAGTGCCGCCTGAGCCAGACCACAATATCCTGGGAAGGAACAGCTTCATTCCAAAAGATGATGTTGACACCAACTGGCTTGGACACTGGAATAGAACTAAATTTATCCCAACCGGTTTTGTCCCAGAACTTGGAAAAATGTGCCCAGAATCTATCCAAGTCAGGCGTAAGCTTAAAGCTGAAATCGTAGCCCTGTCTGTCTGGTAGATTTATTACTGCCAAGATATTTGCTGGCACAAAACCCATCTGGTGACACAGAAGTTCTCGGACCACAAACCTCCTATCTTGAAGCTCACCACATTCCTCCTTTTAAAGGCCTGGCCTGTATAGTTAGCGCCTGAGGTAAAAGATGGAACGCCGCGGCTCCAGGCATTTCTGGGAGGATGCTGGCGGGTCTCACTGTCCTGACTTATAGGGCGAGTGTCTGCTCTAGAGGGGTCTGTCACACCTTGTGTACTTACAACTAAAGGGGGGAAATCAAGCACATTATTCTGAACATCTTCCGACCCATCAACCGATATGTCATCATCAGATAAACCTACATCATACACAAGCCGTGTGTTCCCTCCAACCACCAACCCTTCAGGTACATTCCCACTCTCCCCAGCCTGTGCCCCAGCAGTACAGCTCTGCTGTGTCAGCGCATCACCCTGACACATGGATGGACGTCCACTGTCCTGCTGTTGTGCTGAGCATCCTGGGACTTGTGGTGCCTGTGCTGGTACTTGACTTGCATGCCCCTGTTTAGACACCGCTGCAGATTTTTGCTGTTCTGCTTTCTCTTCATTCTGTACATCCCCTTCTAGAAATGAGAACCTTGCAGGTTGCAGCACTGGTCTGGTCCCTGTTCGGGGATCGTCTGGGAAAATATCCGACCCCGAGTCCACGTCAGAGAATCTGAACTCTGGATCAAGGTTCTGTCTGTCAGTCATATATACAAGAAAACCGTTCCCTGTTTTTATAGGACTCTGAGAGTGGCCCCATCCTCTCCACTTTGATGAGGGCGTCTTTTTACACGCTGTCTTTTGACAGTGACGCGTAAAAATACACCTCGTCTGAACAGAACATCGTAAAACCCATTGAAATCAATGGCCAGATGTTTGCAGACGTAAAGGAGCCGTCTTTTCAAGCGTAATTCGAGGCGTAAAACGCCTGAATTACAACCGGAAATAGGCCGTGTGAACATACCCTTACAGTTGTAGAAACACCTTGTGTATTTCTTGCAGGTTTTGCCTCCACAGACTTTTTAGCGTTTTTACTGCTGCTTGACCTCGTGCGGCCTGAGCACGCCATGCTGGTCCCCCATTCACACTGCTGCAGATTTTCCTGCAATGTCAGTCTCTCCAGGGATGTTCTCCACTGTCTGCATGCTGGAGAGGTTCTCCCCCCCCCCCCCCCCCCCGTATATAGGGAGCAGTATTATAGTAGTTATATTCTTGTATGTAGGAGCAGTATTATAGTAGTTATATTCTTGTATATAGGGGCAGTATTATAGTGGTTATATTCTTGTATATAGGAGCAGTATTACAGTAGTTATATTCTTGTATATAGGGGGCAGTATTATAGTAGTTATATTCTTGTATATAGGGGTAGTATTATAGTAGGTATATTCTTGTATATAGGGGAAGTATTATAGTAGATATATTCTTGTATATAGGGGGCAGTAATATAGTGGTTATATTCTTGTACATAGGAGCAGTATTATAGTAGTTATATTCTTGTATATAGGAGCAGTATTATAGTAGTTATATTCTTGTATATAGGGGAAGTATTATAGTAGAAATATTCTTGTATATAGGGGGCAGTATTATAGTAGTTGTATTCTTGTACATAGGGGGCAGTATTATAGTAGTTATATTCTTGTATATAGGGGCAGTATTATAGTCATTATATTCTTGTACATAGGGGCAGTATTATAGTAGTTATATTCTTGTATATAGGAGCAGTATTATAGTAGTTATATTCTTGTACATAGGGGCATTATTATAGTCGTTATATTCTTGTACATAGGGGCAGTATTATAGTAGTTATATTCTTGTATTTAGGTGCAGTATTATAGTAGTTATATTCTTGTATATAGGAGCAGTATTATAGTAGTTATATTCTTATATGTAGGGGGCAGTATTATATTAGTTATATTCTTGTATATAGTGGCAGTATTATAGTAGTTATATTCTTGTACATAGGGGCAGTATTATAGTAGATATATTTTTGTACATAGGGGGCAGTATTATAGTAGTTATATTCTTGAACATTGGGGGCAGTATTATACTAGTTATATTCTTGTATATAGAGGGTGTTTTTGTTATTTCAATAAAATATTTTTTCTATGTCTTTGTGGTTATTTTTAAACTATATTACTACCGCCTTAGTAATGACCGCCGGCTGATTGACAGTATCCATAGCTAAGGTGGGGCTTAGTGTTAGCCGGTGCAGAGGCTAACACTAACCCCCATTATTACCCCGGTACCCACCGCCACCAGGGGTGCTGGGAAGAGCCGGGTACGATCCAGTACCTGACCATCTGTAGTGATGGTCAGCCACTGGGGCGGCCGCAAGCTGGTATTATCAGGAGGGGAAAGGCCAGATACAGTGGCCCTTCCCACCCTGGCAATGCTAGGCTGCTGCTGCTTTATTGTATCTGGCTGGTTATGAAAAATGGGGGGGACCCCACGTCATTTAAAAAAATAAAAATAAATGGAAAGAACGATGTGGGGTCCCCCCCAATTTTCACAACCAGCCAGATACAACACAGCAGCAGCAGGCAGCATTACCAGGGTGGTAGGGGCCACTGTTTTTGGCCTTCCCCAGCCTAATACTACCAGCCTGCGGCCACCCCGGTGCCTGGCCGTTACTACAGATGGTCGGGTACTGGTTCGTACCTGGCTCTTCCCAGTACCCCTGGTGGCGGTGGGTATCGGGGTAATAATGGGGGTTAGTGTTGGCCTCTGCACCTGCTAACATTAAGCCCCGCCTTAGTAATGGAGGTTGTCAATCAGCCAGCGGCCATTACTAAGGCGGTGATAATAAAGTTTAAAAAGATACAAGCACATAGAAAAAATATTTTATTGAAATAAAAAAACACAACCCTCATTAACCATTTTATTGAGAATAAAATAAAATGCCGTCATTGAAGTCCTCGAATCCGAAGTCAAACAACCGAACCTGTAAAAAACCACAAATACACAAAAATAATCAGTAACACATAAAGAAGCAAAATTATTATTCTTACCTTTCCTGGGTCCAGCGCTGGAGCTGCAATGTCAGCGAGTTGAGCCCTGTATCTAATCCAATCATGTGTGATACTGTCTGCTGGGCCCTGTATCTAATCGTATCATGTGTGATACTGTCTGCTGGGCCCTATATCTAATCCTATCATGTGTGATACTGTCTGCTGAGCCACTGTATCTAATCCTATCATGTGTGATACTGTCTACTGGGCCCTATATCTAATCCAATCATGTGTGATACTGCCTTCCGAGCCACTGTATCTAATCCGATCATGTGTAATACTGTCTGCTCAGCCACTGTATCTAATGCTATCATGTGTGATACTGTCTGCTGAGTCATTGTATCTAATCCTATCATGTGTGATACTGTCTGCTGGGCCACTGCATCTAATCCTATCATGTGTGATACTGTCTTCTCAGCCACTGTATCTAATCCTATCATGTGTGATACTGTCTGCTCAGCCACTGTATCTAATCCTATCATGTGTGATACTGTCTGCTCAGCCACTGTATCTAATCCTATCATGTGTGATACTGTCTGCTGAGCCACTGTATCTAATCCTATCCATAGTTTATAGGGTCATAGTGCTATAGATATGCTATGCTGTCTCCTATACACACATTTTTTGGGGGGCGGACACATATGTATTGGCGCTATTTCCCCTGACATTTTAAGCCCTGAGGGTATGTTCACACGGCAGCGTCCATTAAGGCTGAAATTACGGAGCTGTTTTCAGGAGAAAACAGCTCCGGAATTTCAGACGTAATGGCATGTGCAGGCGTCTTTCGCTGCGTCCATTACTGACGTAATTGGAGCTCTTTTTCCATGGAAAACGGCTCCATTTACGTCTAAAGAAGTGACAGGCACTTCTTTGACGCGGCGATCTTTTTTACGCGCCGCCTTTTGATGCCTTTTGCCAACGCTTTTGAGCCGCATTTTCGGATGTAATTCAATGCTAAAACGCCCGAATTACGTCCGTAAATAGGGTGTGTGAACCCAGCCTTAGGCCTCATGCACACGACCGTAGTGTTTTTCTGGTCCGCAAATTCCAGGACCGTGTTCTGTGAAATGTCCTCCACAGTTCATCCGTATGTAATCCGCAGTTCATCCGTATGTAATCCGCAAAATGCGGATAAAAAAAAAAAGCCTAGGTAAAACAGGATGACGACAGAACTCATTCCCGGTCGTCGCCTAGCAACACTTCTGCAAATCCGCAAACTGCGGTTGACACACGGAGGTGTACCCGCATTTTCCACGGGCCCATTGACTTCTATGGGCATGTCCGCATCGAATTTGCGGGCCGTAATATCACATGTCCTGAGTTTCTGCGGCACGGATTTGCGGACATGCGGAGACCCGTGAAAACACGGATAGTGTGTATGGGCCCATAGAAATGAATGGGTCCGCAATTCTCCCGTGGATTTGCGGGGGAATTGCGGATGCAAAAACACGTTCGTGTGCATGGGCCTTAGTGACGCCCCGGCTGCTAGTGCTGCATTGTTGGGTCACTTAGGAGACCCAGCGATGCAGCTGAAAGCTGCGGACCGTCGGCCATGAGGAGTTTGCGGGGGGGGGGCCCAATAAGAACTTTTGCATCGGGGCCCATGAGCCTTTAGCTACGCCCCTGTATATAGGGGCAGTATTATAGTAGTTATATTCTTGTACATAGTGGGCAGTATTATAGTAGTTATATTCTTGTACATAGGAGGCAGTAATATAGTAGTTATATTCATGTACATAGGAGCAGTATTGTAGTAGTTATATTCTTGTATATAGGGAGCAGTATTATAGTAGTTATATTCTTGTACATAGGAGCAGTATTATAGTAGTTATATTCTTGTACATAAGAGCAGTATTATAGTAGTTATATTCTTGTATATAGAGGGCAGTATTATAGTAGGTATATTCTTGTATATAGTAGCAGTATTATAGTAGGTATATTCTTGTATATAGGGGGCAGTATTATAGTAGTTATATTCTTGTACATAGGAGCAGTATTATAGTAGTTATATTCTTGTTCATAGGAGGCAGTTTTATAGTAGTTATATTCTTGTATATAGGAGCAGTATTATAGTAGTTATATTCTTGTACATAGGAGCAGTATTAGGGTATGTTCACACGGCGGGGGTCCGTAACGGCTGAAATTACGGGGATGTTTCAGCCTGAAAACATCCCCGTAATTTCAGCCGTACCGGCATGTGCAGGCGCTTGAACGCCGCGTCAATTACGGGCGTAATTAGCGCTGCTATTCATTGGAGTCAATGAATAGCGGCTCCAATTACGGCCAAAGAAGTGACAGGTCACTTCTTCTACGCGGGCGTCTATTTACGCGCCGTCATTTGACAGCGGCGCGTAAATACACGCCTCGTGTGAACAGACAAACGTCTGCCCATTGCTTTCAATGGGCAGATGTTTGTCAGCGCTATTGAGGCGCTATTTTCAGACGTAATTCGGGGCAAAAACGCCCGAATTACGTCCGTAAATAGGCCGTGTGAACATACCCTAATAGTAGTTATATTCTTGTACATAGGAGGCAGTATTATAGCAGTTATATTCTTGTATATAGGGGGCAGTATTATAGTAGTTATATTCTTGTATTTAGGTGCAGTATTATAGTAGTTATATTCTTGTATATAGGAGCAGTATTATAGTAGTTATATTCTTATATGTAGGGGGCAGTATTATATTAGTTATATGCTTGTATATAGTGGCAGTATTATAGTAGTTATATTCTTGTACATAGGGGCAGTATTATAGTAGATATATTTTTGTACATAGGGGGCAGTATTATAGTAGTTATATTCTTGAACATAGGGGGCAGTATTATACTAGTTATATTCTTGTATATAGAGGCAGTATTATAGTAGTTATATTCTTGTACATAGGGGCAGTATTATAGTAGTTATATTCTTGTATATAGGGGCAGTATTATAGTAGTTATATTCTTGTATATAGGGGACAGTATTATAGTAGTTATATTCTTGTATATAGGAGGCAGTATTATAGTAGTTATATTCTTGTATATAACTGGCAGTATTATAGTAGTTATATTCTTGTATATAAGGGGCAGTATCATAATAGTTATATTCATGTACATAGGGGGCAGTGTTATAGTAATTATATTTGTAGCCATTTTTTACAGTACAATTTATTGAATGCACAGCTTCAAGTCCCCTTCATAAAGAGAGTTACCTAGGGGAAGCTTGGGAGCTTACTGCATAATTTTTTATTATTGAGTTTAATGTAAAAATCATATAGTGTAAGGTTCTTAGCTAAAAAAAAAATGTAAAGTTATAAAGATATATACTATATGGCCAAAAGTATTTTGACAGCCTATTAAGTTCAGGATTTCAGCCCCACTCATTGCAAACAGGTGCATAAAATCAAGCACACAGTAATGCAATCTCCATAGACAAACTCTGCTAGTAGTAATATGGGTCATACTGAAGAGCTCAGTCACTCTAAAGATGGCACTGTCATAGGATAAAACGTTTGACATCAATCAGCCTGTTAGATATCTGATCTGCTAGATCTGGCCCGGTCACCTGTAAGTACTATTATTGCGAAGTGGAAGCATCTTGGAGTAGCAATAGCTTATCCACGAAGTAGTAGACCAGACAAACTCACAGAGTGGGGCTATTGAGTGCTGAAGTGCATGGCAAGTAAAAATCGCTTATTTCCTGAATCTATGGCTGATTTGGAGTTCAGGGGCTGAAACAATCACGTAGGAGGGTACAAATAGCTAGAGTTGTCAAGTAACAGTCCAGGCTCGGTAAACAGATAAGCAGCAATAGGTAGTAATGTGAGGCAGAGAGACACTAGACTATAAGTTGGAATCTCAATAGTCTAGCAAAGATGTACTGCAAAGTACAAGCTTATATAGGAGCTACAATGGTGAGACCAATTTAGCAATGGGACACAGTAGTTTCTGGTTTCAAATCCTGACACCTATCCTCTGTTGTATCACCCACTACAGAGGTCTACACTGCCTCTGGAAAAGACATCCGCACCAGAACTGTGCATCTGTTTTTACATGGTAGCTGCGCCCAAGCCAAAGATCATCCTGCACAATGCCAAGCGGCTGCTGAGTGGTGTAAAGCACGTCGCAGCTGAACTCTGGAGCAACGTGTTCTCTGGAGTGATGAATTATGGCTCACTGTCTTGCAGTCTGATAGAGGAATCTGGGTTTGTTTCAATGCCAGGAGAATGCTACCTACCAGAATGCATAGTGTCTACTGTAACATTTGATGGAGGAGTGATAATGATCTTGGGCTGATTTTCAAGATTTGGCCTTTTATTTTCAGTGAATGTTACAACATAAAAATACATTTTACACAGTTGAAGCTCCCAACTTTGTGGTAAAAGTTTTGAGTTCGGCCCTATCCTTTCTCAACATGACTGTGCCCCTGTGCACACAGCGAGCTCCATAAAAACATGGGGTGAGGAGTTTGATGAGGAGGAACTTGAGTGGCTGCACAGAGACCCGACCTCAACCCCATCCAACCTCTTTGCGATAATCTGGAATGCCAATTGCTCTCCAGACCTTATCCCAAAAATCATTGTCTGACCTCACAAATGCTCTTTCAGGACAATGGGTAAAAAATACCACAGACGCTCCAAAATCTTGTGGAAAGCCTTCCCAGAAGAGTGGAGACTCTTATAGCCACAAAAGGTGCCAACTCCATATTAACACCTATGGTTTTGGAATGGGATATCCAATAAGCTCAGATAGTTGTGATGGTCAGGGGTCCACATATTTTTGGACATATTGTGTATTAACAAATTAATCTTGATGGAATTTTATGATGAATTTTGATGAAAAAAACAACATTGTTGACATTCACTGATGATTCACATGATGTTAATATCACTTGTCACTAGAATGAAATTGTAACTTTATCTGTAGATGGGGAAACATACTGTCCAGCGAGAGATACAAGCAGAGATTAGGAAAGAGGGGAACACACAGGAAGAAGTCCAGTCCAGATAGAGCAGCTGGATTATTAGATGGTCTGTAGCAGGTGTCTGTCCCCGCCGGCTGCGCCAAAACGATCAGCTGGTCAGTTCTTTCCTGTATCACAGACCTCGCTCCTAAAGTGATCGCACTGAAACCGGAAGCAATGACTGGAAGAACATTGACTGCCGATCCCTGGTGGAGCATTAATGGCTAATAGATTAGACTCAATGCACTTTATCAATGTAGGAGGTCTGCTGGTCTAAGGCTGTAACGTCCTTCTCGTACGTATTATAACGAATGTTGCACATTGTAGCTAATGTTGTTGTACTGCATTGGTGTTTGTGAAGGTTACAGATGTGAGTTTATTACAGAAGCAGATGTTAATATTTTCTATAGTGTTATGGGGGATCTAATAGAGCTTCAACTTCACCTACAATGTTGGTGCTGCATTTTATAATATATAAGGCTTCATTTCTGTATTAGGGAATTGCATTTACAGCAATTCCCTAATATATATCTATTAGGTATCATGTATGGAGCAAAGCCTGTGTGGCGGCACTTGGAGTCTGTGTTTTGGAACAGCAGGAACGCTATCACTACAGATGGTCGGGTACTGGATCTTACCCAGCTCTTCCCGAACCCCTAATGGGTACCGGGGTAATAATGGGGGTTAGTATTAGCCAGTCATGTCTAACGTTAAACCATGTCTTAGTAATGGATGATGTCAATCAACCAGCGGCCATTACTAAGGCGGTAGTAATAAAGTTGAGAAAAAAATACAAGGACATGTAAGGACAAAAATATTTTATTGAAATAAAGAAAAAACCCACACAACCCTCATTAACCATTTTATTGAGAATAAAAAAAAAACATTCTCGATTCCGAAGTGGATGTCAGCAGTGGGAAGAATGAAGTGCTGGGAAATGTCCTGCTAGACGCTGCGCTTACTCTGGACTGGATATAACACAGTGGACCAACACTGCTGCTCAGTGTCCAAAGTCCTGTTTTCAGATGAAAGTAAATTTTGCATTTCATTTGGAAATCCAGGTCCCAGGGTCTGGAGGAAGAGTGGAGAGGAGTCAATCTAAGTGTCTTGTGGTCCAGTGTGAAGTTTCCACAGTCAGTGATGGTTTGGGGGCCGTGTCATCTGCTGGTGTTGGTCCACTGTGTTATGTCAAGTCCAGAGTCAGCGCAGCGTCTACCAGGACTTTTTCGAGCACTTCATGCTTCCCTCTGCTGACAAGCTTTATGAAGATGCTGATTTCATTTTCCAGCAGGACTTGGCACCTGCCCACACTGGCAAAAGTACCAATACCCGGTGTAATAACCGCAGTATCACTGCGCTTGATTGGCCAGCAAACTCGCCCGACCTAAACCCCATAGAGAATCTATAGGGTATTGTCAAGAGGAAGATGAGACACCAGAACCAACAATGCATACGAGCTGAAGGCCGATATCAAAGCAACCTGGGCTTCCATAACACCTCAGCAGTGCCACAGGCTGATCGCCTCCATGCCACGCCGCATTGATAACACCTCAGCAGTGCCACAGGCTGATCGCCTCCATGCCACGCTGCATTGATAACACCTCAGCAGTGCCACAGGCTGATCACCTCCATGCCACGCCGCATTGATAACACCTCAGCAGTGCCACAGGCTGATCGCCTCCATGCCACGCCGCATTGATAACACCTCAGCAGTGCCACAGGCTGATCGCCCCCATGCCACGCCGCATTGATAACACCTCAGCAGTGCCACAGGCTGATCGCCTCCATGCCACGCCGCATTGATAACACCTCAGCAGTGCCACAGGCTGATCACCTCCATGCCACGACGCATTGATAACACCTCAGCAATGCCACAGGCTGATCGCCTCCATGCCACGCCGCATTGATAACACCTCAGCAGTGCCACAGGCTGATCGCCTCCATGCCACGCTGCATTGATGCAGTAATTCATGCAAAAAGAGCCCCGACCAAGTATTGAGGGCAGATACTGGACATACTTTTCAGTAGGACAACATTGCGGTATTAAAAATCATTTTTGAAATTGGGCTTATATAATATTCACATTTTCTGAGAGACTAAATTTTGGGTTTTCATTACCTGTGTCTATAATCATCAACATTAACAGAAAAAAATGCTGGAAATAGATCACTCTGTGTGTAATGAATCTATAGAATATATGAAAGACGCTTTTTGAATTGAATTACTGAAATAAATTTACTTTTTGATGATATTCAAAATTCATTGAGAAGGACTAGTGTGCGTGTGTGTGTGTGTGTGTGTATATATATATATATATATATATATATATACACATACATACATGCACTCACATTTTTTGGGGGGGGCATATGTATTGGGGCTATTGCCCCTGACGTTTTAAGACCTTAGTGATGCCCCTGGCTGCTAGTGCTGCATCCTTGGGTTACTTACGAGATCCAGCGATGAAAGCTGCAGGCTGTCAGCCATGAGAAGAAGTTTGGGGGGCTCCAAGAAGTATTTTTGCACCAGGGGCCCATGAGACTTTAGCTACGCCCCGGTTCTTGTCCCTCCATTACACATGGAAAACAAGGAAAAATTAGATGATTCTTGTTTTTAAGTGACTTTTGCAGACGATTAAAGACGACTAAAGTTCGGGATCTTGTGTCTATTTTAATACAAAACCTTTGCTGTTATAGGGAATCCTAATGATCTTTATGGCAAGATAAATGAACTCTGTGGTCGCAGAACAGCAGCGGGGGGTGAGCAGATGAAGGGCAAGCTTTTCCTGGTGCAGCCCTACACTTATAAGAAAGGTCGAACTGGAAAAACTGTACAGTAATTTAACCACTTCATGCGTACATCCCAACCGTCCTGGATTCAGCGGGAGAGTCCCGGATTCTGGGCAGTGTCCCGCTGTCCCGGGTAGCCGGGTGTATGTCCCGCTGTCAAACTAATTCTGAAGCAGAGAACCATCAGATCCCTGCTTCAGAATTAGTTCAGAGCGGAGGAGCAGAGGGAGCTCCTCCACTTATCGAGGACTCTGCAGGCACAGCGCTACTGTAAGCACTGTGCTTGGGGAAGCCCTTGACGTTACTGTCCATTTGTGGACAATGACATCAGTGCTACTCTTGGAGCGGAATCCCCAGCCAGAGTGGGCAACGGGGATTCCGCTAAAGGAGCAACCACTAACGTCACGGTCCATATTTGGACAGTGACATCAGGGCTTCCCTCTAGGAACGGAATCCCAGGCCTATGCTCTGTCTGGGGATTTTGCTCCTAGAGGGAGTCCCAATGGCGCTATCTACAGGGGGGGCTGGCGCTATCTTCATGGGGGTATGGCACTATCTACATGGATATTGTGGCACTATATAGGGGCACTATCTATAGGGGACACTGTGGCGCTAGGTTCATGGGCACTATATACATTGGCACTGTGTCCCTATCAGCAAGGGCACTGGCATTAGGGGTAGCTAAAGTGGCATTATACTGTATTGGGCAGCTAGGGGGGCATTATGCTGTATGGGGGAATTTGGGCATTATACTGCATGGGGGCACCTGTGTGGGTATTATACTACATGGGAGAATATATGTGGGCATTATACTGTATGGGGGTATTTGTGTTTGCTTTATACTGTATGGTGGCAGCTATGGGGGAATTATACTGTATGGTGGCAGCTATGGGGGCATTATACTGTGTGGGGGCAGCTATTTGGTATTATACTGTGTGGGAGGCACTATGGGAGCATGATACTGTGTGGGATGTGGAATCGTGTGTTTAGAGGCGGGGATTGGGTGGGATTAGAGGCGTGGCTTAGAAGAAAAAAAATTGGCGCGCCGGATCGGTTGTCCCTCTTTGTGATTCTTGAAAGTTGGAAGGTATGCTTCATGACCAGGGAATAACTCGACAGACCTTTTAATGTTGGGTACCTATGACCTCAGAGAAAAGCTCGTTCAGCTGGATCAGACTTGGTTTTCCAGCAGATCCCTCAGATAATCGATCGGATTGAGATCTGGAGAATTTGGAGAATTTCAAGTCATCACCTTGTACCCTTCGTCATGTTCCTCAAACCAATCCTGGACAATGTTTGCAGTGTGGCGGGGGCATTATCCTGCTGAAAGGGGGCACTGCCATTAGGGAATACTGTACCCATGAATGGGGGTACTTGGTTTGCAGCAATATTTAGGTAGGTGCTACGGGTCACATCCACATGAATGTCAGGACCCAAGGTTTCCCAGCACAACATTGCCCAGAGCATCACACTGCCTCCGCCGGCTTGTCTTCTTCCCATAATGCATCCCGGTGCCATCTCTTCCCCAGGTAAGTGACGCACACGCACCCGTCCGTCCACATGATTTAAAAGAAAACGTAATTCATCAAACCAGGCGTCTTCTTCCATTGCTCGATGGTCCAGATCTGATTATCACATGCCAATTGTGTGCCATATGCCTCTGATCTCATGCAAGGTCCTCTGGATGCCTTATTTACGGAGGTATAAGAAAGCATTCTTTCTAGGGGACAATATATCCTTCATATGACAACTACAGCAACACATCTGTACCACACACGGCTCTGCCATATTATGCAATCTGTTAAAATAGATATATAGAGCTTCACGTGGACTAATAATTGCAACTTACATTGTGGTTATTGCTTTATGCACTAATACTTTTACTGAGGCGTGCAATGTAGGTTTTATCTTTTATTATTATGTGGAACTTGGTATTACTGTGCAGTTTATCTCCTTGCAATCCTCATCATAGACACTAGAGGGCAGAATAAGTCAACAATGTTGCACATTAATGTACTATGTGATATCTTGTATATCTGATTAATATAAACTAATTGTACTCAATAAATTCCTCATAAAATGATATTGCACAACAATCTGAAGACTTTTCTTACAATACGTCCATTCTGGACCATGTCAGAACCTGAAGATTGTACAGAGATAAGCAGCTCTACATAAATGCTACTTATCTCTTTTTAGCAGTCTGTCGGGAGGGGGGAACACAGTCGAAACCACGAGCACATGCGGATATTGCCGTCAAAATCGTGTGGCTCTTTGTCACCACATGTGCTCGTGTCACCGCTGCTACGTGGGACCATACCCTTACAGATCACATTTGAAGAAAGTTCTTTCTTCAACCACTAATTGACCAATGGGGGAGTTTCAAATAAACCAATCAATAGTGGACAGGAAGCTCTTGTTTTAAAACGCATATAAAAAAAACGCCATGCATTTCAAGCATTTTAAATTGCGTTATCGGTGGCGTTTTTTAGATCTATAGAGAAACTTATGAACAGCAGAAAAAACGCCGTTCCCAGAGCATTTTGAAAAAAAACACAAACAAAAAACGCCATAAACCAAAATGCTGCAAATGTAGACTCATATTTTACCAGCAACATCTGTCCGCAGCACTTTTTTTTTCAGGAGAAATTGCAAAAAAACAGTGAACAACACCATTGAAGGCGCAAGTAAACGCTGTGTGTGAAGCCAACCTTAGGATATGTTCACACACAGCGGAATTGCTGCGGATGTGCAGGCCAAAAATCTGCAGCGTATTAGAGTAGCAGCAAAGTGGATGGGATTTTAATAAATCTCATCCACACGCTCCCCAAAAATGTTTGCGGTGTGGATTTTTAAATGATTTCATATTCGTTACTGATTTTCTTCATTGACTTCAATTGGGAATCGAAAATCCACAACGGATGAAAAATGTTGCTGTGGAATAGCTGCATTTCTACTGCAAAACAAAAAATAAAACACTCGACTTAAAAAAAAATCCATACTCACCTCACTTGGCGCTTTCGTAGCAACGTGTCTATGTTCACCTGGTTTGTCTTGGTACTGTCGGTCTCCTGGGTGGCAGCCAATCACAGGCTGGAACATCACATAAGACAAAACGTCATCCAAGGAGGCCGGCTGCGCAGAAACTAGCCAGGGGAGCAGCATATCCAGACAAAAATCTGCACTACCACACGAATTGGTACTTACTGGAATTTCCTGCGGAATATGGGATGAGTTTTCCGCACAGCATTTTTTTAGTTGCCGTTGTATCGAACTGGCTTTGGCGTTTTTTACATAGTTTAGTTGCGTTTTTGTCCCATAGACCTCTATAGGTTTTTTTTTTTCCTCTTTAAAAGAAATACAAGTGTGAATGTGTGTGGCTTTTTTTTATGGAGTTTTTATTCGTGTTTTCAGAATAAAGCATGTGTTGCAAAGAGGAATCTGATTTGCAATGTTAAAAACGCCACTTTAAAGAGGCTCTGTCACCAGATTATAAGTGCCCTATCTCCTACATAATGTGACCGGCGCTGTAATGTAGATAACAACAGTGGTTTTATTTTGAAAAACGATCAATTTTGAGCAAGTTATGAACAATTTTAGATTTATGCTAATTCGTTTCTTAATAGACAACTGGGCGTGTTTTTACTTTTTACCAACTGGGAGTTGTGAAGAGAAGTGTATGACGCTGACCAATCAGTGACCAATCAGCGTCATACACTTCTCATCATTCCCGCCCAGATACTTTCACTGCACACAGCGTGATCTCGCGAGATCATGCTGTGACGTCATTTCCTCCCACACACATCGTCTACAGGCGTCCGAGAGGGTAGAGTCTCTAGGGAGTTCACTATGCTTACCTGCACACTGAGGATGCTGCTGCAGGGTAGAGTTGAATCCAAAACCTTAGCCACACGCTGAGGGAAATATCTGTAATGCATAGCGAGAATTTCCACCGCAAATCTGCAGCAAAATTTGCATGAAATACGTAGATGCGCTGAGGAATTATGTATGGACCATAATGATGCAGCAAGATCTACAGATGTAGAAAAGTTTAATTTGACTCTGGTAACATGCTGCAGCATGATATCACACAACAAAAGCCATTGAAAAAATCAAGGTAAAGTTGCTACCGTGTATTTACCGCATTCAGAGAAGTTAAAGATTGCTACATCTGTATCTTCACAGTGGTGTGTCATACAGCTGCTCTTGCTGAGGAGATACGTGCCTTGGAGAGGATTGAACGCCTTGTCATCTATGTATAGGTATAATTTATGTTTATGGGAATAGATGAAGGACGTCATCCTCGCTGGGAAAATGTGACTCCACTAAGTTTTATATTGCCGTCTGAGCACGTCAGCTATACAAAATGCAGGAGGCACTGAGAAAGAGTGGCCACTGATATGTCCAAAATGCAACTGAAAGCTCCCGGGCCCCAAAGCAAAATATGGAACAGGGCCCCCACCTACCATGTGCCATTTATTATACTGGTGTCTTCTTCTGTGGCAGAGGGAACTTTGGGCCCCATCAGGCACCAGGGACTGAGTACAGCTGCTACCGTTGCAGTCCCTATAGCTGCACAATTGTGTATAGTTTACCCCTTACCGACATTTGACATACATATACGTCAAAGTCAGGAAGGGGTGGAGTACAGAGCAGTCTCACAAGCTGAGCCCGCTCCATACAAAGCGGGTGTCCGCTGCATATTACACTTACACACAGCTCTAATGGCCGGGATAATTGGAAAAAACTCTGATCTTAGACGTAGAAATGCTTAGATGCCACGGTCAATGGAGACGCAAAATTTAAGCCGTTAGACAGTGGCAGATTAAGTAGACCATAGGCCCTGGGCTGTTACCCAAACTTGGGCCCTCCTTCTCCACCGCCGCCCTGCCGCGCCGTAACTATTGTTAACACTACCTTTTTGAGCAAGCATTAACAAATGGGTGTTACAATTCTCCTTGTCAAAGGGCTGTGTCCCTACATACTGACAGTCTCCAACCATCACTGACAGTATCACACTGTGCAGGAACACATCCTCCTGACAAGGGGAATTGTCTATCAGTCCGGGACTGCACAAAGACTTTTGTGAAATACAAGTATTTCCTATAATAAACATGTCAGGAGAGGTGACGGATTCTCTATAAATCTAGTGACTAACGGGTGACGACTTCTCGGAGTCTAGTAGTTGTTTTCCTCTTTTCTTCTCCATCCGGTCCAGAGTTCATGACGACTTCTGCAGAATTTGCCACTCAGATGTCTTGAGCTCCTCACTTTTCCAACATTTCCACACCTATAAACGAAGATAAAATGATCATGGTGCCACACACTGTGCCCCTAAATATAATAGCAGTCACACACTGCACCCATGAAAAAATAGTATAAAAAATTGTGCCCCTGAGTATAATAATATCATACACTGTACCCCTCAATTTAATTGTCAAACACTGTAAAATAATGCACCACATACAGTCCCCCCTGTACATAGTGCCCCACACAGCCCCCTGTAGGTAGCGTCACACAGCCCCTGTAGATATCACACAACCCCCCCTATAGCTAGCACCACACACATCCCCTCGTAGAGAGCGTCACGCACAGCTCCCTATAGATAGCGCCACACAGCCCCCCCCCCACTGTAGAGAGCGTCACACACATACCCGTGTGGATATCGCCACACACAGCCCCTTGTAGATAACACCACACAGCCCTCCCCCTCTTGTAAATAGTGCCACACTGCCCCCCCTTGATTATAGTGCCACACAGGCCCCCTTGAAAATAGTGCTACACAGCCCCCCTTTGAATGTAGTGCCACACTGCCCCCCTTGAATATAGTGCCACACAGCCCCCCTTGAATATAGTGCCACATAGCCCCCCTTGAATATAGTTCCACACAGCCCCCCGTGTATATAGTGCCACACAGCCCCCCTTCCTTGTATATAGTGCCACACCTCCCCCTCCCTTGTATATAGTGCCACACAGCCCCCTCCCTTCGCCCCTTGAATATAGTGCCACACAGCGCTCCCCCTTGTATATAGTGCCACACAGCGCTCCTGTAAAGGATCTGCCAGACACAGCTTCTGTGTCAACGCCCATAGGTAATCAGTCTGCCCCTGCTTCTATGTCTGTGAGACTGACTCCATCTTCCACCACTCAGGATGGCAGGCTTAGGCGTGGGAGAGCCTATCACAGCCTGGCCAGACGGAGCTAGCTCCCGCCCTCTGTCTATTTATACCTGCCTTTCCTGTTCCTCCTTTGCTTGTGATTCTTCTCTGCTGGTTTCCTGGCCCTGCTGCAGTTTCTTGAACTACTGACCCTCTGCTTGTTATTGACCTTGGCTTTACTGACCACTCTTCTGCTCTGCGTTTTGTACCTCGCTCATCTCCTGGTTTGACTCGGCTCGTTCACCTCCCTTGTTGCTCACGGTGTTTCCATGGGCAACTTCCCCATTTCCCTGGCTTCTTTGTACCCTTGTCTGTTTGTCTGTCGCAGGGACTGAGTGGCGGGTAGATTAGGGCTCACCTGTCTGTCTCCCTACCCCATCATTACATAATCACAAGCCCATATACCTAGTCTACCCTGGTCCCTGACACTCTATGGACCCCCTTGAGACCCTGGCTCAGCAAATGCAGGGCCTCTCCCTACAGGTCCAGGCCCTGGCTCAGAGGGACAACCAGCCTGATGCTACCCTGATAGTGCCCCTCACCTCACCTCTTGAACCCCACCTCAAGTTGCCTGACCGGTTCTCAGGGGACCGGAAGACTTTTTTCTCCTTTCGGGAGAGTTGTAGGCTCTATTTTCGCTTAAAGCCCCACTCCCCTGGTTCTGAGAGCCAGCGGGTGGGTATAATTATGTCCCGGCTCCAGGACGGGCCCCAAGAATGGGCCTTCTCCTTGGCTCCTGACGCCCCTGAACTTTCCTCCGTTGATCTTTTCTTTTCTGCTCTCGGGCTCATTTATGACAAGACTGACAAGACTGCCTTTGCCGAGAGTCAGCTGGTGACCTTACGTCAGGGTGAGAGACCTGTTGAGGAGTATTGTTCTGACTTTAGGAAGTGGTGTGTAGCTTCTCGGTGGAATGACCCTGCCTTAAGGTGCCAGTTTAGATTGGGTCTGTCGAACGCCCTGAAAGACCTGCTAGTTAGCTATACCTCTTCTGACTCCCTACATCAGGTTATGGCTTTAGCGGTACGACTTGACCGACGTCTCAGGGAACGACGACTTGAACGTTTTTGTGTTTTCTCCTCTGACTCCCCCATGATGCCTCTCGAGGTTCCGTTGCTTCTTTCTTCCACGGAAGACTCGGAGGTACCTATGCAACTCGGGGCCTCCGTGTCCCCCCAAACAACATAGAGAGTTCCGCAGGAAGAATTGTCTCTGCTTCTACTGTGGGGATGACAAGCATCAAGTGAACAAATGTCCTAGGCGTAAGAATAACCAGTCGGAGGAACTTCCGCGCCTAAGTGACCATCGGGGAGGTCACTTGGGCGCACAGGTACTTCCCGTAAATATGAAACTTAATAAAATCTTGCTTCCCTTTCAGGTCTCTTTTGGTGGTAGGTCTGCTAACGGCAGTGCCTTCGTGGATTCAGGGTCTTCTGCTAATATTATGTCTGTCGAATTTGCTATGTCTCTAGCTATGCCATTGATTGATTTGCCTAAACCTGTCCCGGTAGTGGGTATCGACTCCACTCCTCTTGCTAATGGTTATTTTATACAGCATACCCCTGTTTTTGAACTCCTTGTTGGCTCCATGCATTTGGAGCAGTGCTCTGTACTGGTGAGGCAGGGATTATCATCCGATTTGGTTTTAGGCCTTCACTGGTTGCAGTTGCATAATCCCACGTTTGACTGGAATACTGGGGATCTTACCAAATGGGGTAATGAATGCATGACGTCATGTTTATCTGTTAATTCTATTTCTCCCCCTGAGGAGGTGAACACTCTACCTGAGTTTGTTCAGGACTTCGCTGATGTTTTCTCTAAAGAGGCCTCCAAAGTGTTACCTCCTCATAGAGAATACGATTGCGCAATTGATTTGGTACCAGGAGCTAAGCTCCCTTAGGGTAGGGCTGGGTCTAAAAATATTAAGGCTGATGCACTGTCGCGTAGCTTCATGGCCAGCCCTCCTTTGGAGGAAGATCCTGCTTGTGTTTTGCCTCCAGGTATAATCATTTCCTCTATTGATTCTGATTTAGTCTCTGAAATTGCGGCTGATCAAGGATCAGCTCCCGGGAACCTTCCTGAGAACAAGTTGTTTGTTCCCCTGCAATTCCGGCTAAGGGTACTTAGGGAAAATCATGACTCCGCACTATCTGGTCATCCAGGCATCCTGGGTACCAAGCACCTCATTGCCAGAAACTATTGGTGGCCTGGGTTGCCTAAAGACGTTAAGGCCTATGTCACCGCTTGTGAAGTTTGTGCTAGGTCCGAGACTCCCAGGTCCCGACCAGCGGGCTTACTATGTTCTTTGCCCATTCCCCAGAGACCTTGGACCCATATCTCCATGGATTTTATCACCGATTTGCCTCCATCTCAAGGCAAGTCGGTGGTGCGGGTTGTAGTAGACCGCTTCAGTAAGATGTGCCACTTTGTGCCCCTCAAGAAACTACCCAATGCTAAGACGTTAGCTACCTTGTTTGTCAAACACATCCTGCGTCTCCATGGGGTCCCTGTCAATATTGTTTCTGACAGAGGGGTACAATTTGTTTCATTGTTTTGGAGAGCCTTCTGTAAAAAGTTGGAGATTGATCTGTCCTTCTCCTCTGCCTTCCATCCTGAAACTAATGGCCAAACTGAGAGGACTAATCAGTCTCTAGAACAAAATTTAAGGTGTTTTATCTCTGACTGTCAATATGATTGGGTCTCATTCACTCCCCTCGCCGAATTTTCCCTTAATAACCGGGTCAGTAACTCGTCAGGGGTCTCCCCCTTTTTCTGTAATTTTGGGTTTAATCCACGGTTCTCCTCCGTTTCACCTGGTAGTTCCAACAATCCCGAGGTAGAGGTCGTTCATCGGGAACTGTGCACAGTCTGGGCCCAGGTTCAGAAGAACCTAGAGGTGTCCCAGAGCATACAAAAGACTCAGGCAGATAGAAGACGTTCTGCTAACCCCTTGTTTGTGGTCGGGGATCTGATGTGGCTATCTTCAAAAAATTTGCGCCTTAAAGTCCCGTCCAAGAAGTTTGCTCCCCGGTTTATAGGGCCTTGTAAGGTCATTGAAGTCCTCAACCCTGTCTCCTTCCGACTGGATTTGCCCCCGTCTTTTCAAGTACACGACGTGTTTCATGCCTCCCTCCTTAAACGCTGCTCCCCGTCCTTGGCTCCCTCGAGGAAACCTCCGGTCCCTGTTCTCACCCCTGAGGGGGTAGAATTCGAGGTGGCCAAGATTGTGGACAGCAGGATGGTCCAAGGCTCCCTCCAGTACCTGGTCCATTGGAGAGGATACGGGCCTGAGGAGAGGACTTGGGTACCCGCCCGGGATGTTCACGCTGGGGTATTGGTCAGGAGGTTCCACCTTCGTTTCCCCAGTAAACCAGGTCCACCTAGAAAGGGTCCGGTGGCTCCTCATAAAAGGGGGGTTACTGTAAAGGATCTGCCAGACACAGCTTCTGTGTCAACGCCCATAGGTAATCAGTCTGCACCTGCTTCTATGTCTGTGAGACTGACTCCATCTTCCACCACTCAGGATGGCAGGCTTAGGAGTGGGAGAGCCTATCACAGTCTGGCCAGACGGAGCTAGCTCCCGCCCTCTGTCTATTTATACCTGCCTTTCCTGTTCCTCCTTTGCTTGTGATTCTTCTCTGCTGGTTTCCTGGCCCTGCTGCAGTTTCTTGAACTATTGACCCTCTGCTTGTTATTGACCTTGGCTTTACTGGCCACTCTTCTGCTCTGCGTTTTGTACCTCGCTCATCTCCTGGTTTGACTCGGCTCGTTCACCTCGCTTGTTGCTCACGGTGTTTCCGTGGGCAACTTCCCCATTTCCCCGGCTTCTTTGTACACTTGTCTGTTTGTCTGTCGTGCACCTATTGAGTGTAGGGACCGTCGCCAAGTTGTACGCCGTCGCCTAGGGCGGGTCGTTGCAAGTAGGCAGGGACTGAGTGGCGGGTAGATTAGGGCTCACCTGTCTGTCTCCCTACCCCATCATTACAGCTCCCCTCTTGTATATAGGGCCAGACAGCACTCCGCCTCTTGTATATAGGGCCACACAGCGCTATACCCCCTAAAAAATATATATATATTGTTCTTATCTTGCCCCGTTCCCGCTCCAGCCGGACATATGCGCATCCTCCCGGTGGAACGCATGTGCAGACCAGCGTAATGCAGTATGACATTACGCCGGCCTGCGCAGGGAGTCTTCCTAGCAACACCACCGGACCTGCGGGGACCTGTGCGGTTCCGCCCTAATGAGGATCCACCACTGCCGTTAGATAAAGGGGAACTCTAGCATCTTATCACCACCCTGTATCACAAAATCAACTGTTTGCCAGGGGTCTTGGGGGATGAACCTGCGGCAATGAGTTGATTCCCACCATGGCCCTCATATTAAAGGGGCTGTCTATGATGAGACAACCCCTTGAAGCTTTATTTACATAAAACCTGAAAATCTCTCTAATGGGGTAACCTGTGTTAGACAAACCCTTGTAAAATACCATTACAGGTAATAGATGCAGTCCTGTGATTAGCACCACCCCTCCCCCTCTAATAACCAGAGTTAAGAGTCATGCCGCAAAACTATACTCTCAGGGATGCCTGTTTAAAAGCCTTGGAAATAACAGGCTATACAGGATCCGAAAAATATAACTGCTTTCTTTCAGAAACAGCGTCCCACCTTTCCATGGGTTGTGTCTGGTATTGCAGCTCAGTTGTATTGAAGTGAATGGGTCAGAGCTGCAATACCACACACAACCTGTGCACAAAAGTGGCGCTGTTTTTGGAAGTAAGCATCCTAATTTTTCTTATCCTGTTTAACCCGTTTAAAATATAGATCCCACTTTTTTTGTTTTTCAAAGCTGAACTTTTACTAGTTCTATCCCCAGAATATACTGTACATCAAATATAAACAATTCTG